>NC_091341.1:1582583-1852583 GCF_038502225.1 Cherax quadricarinatus
AACGAAAACCTAATGTTGCAGTTGTCTAATTCACCAAACTGTCGGGTTTGTATACCACCGATAGTTAAGAACTCTGGGAAATGTTACCTGGACCTCCTCTTGAAGGAAGCACACTGCTTTTAGTCTGTGCCTGGCATGGGCCAGTGTACCTGCCGCAGTGCTTCTCCAGTCCCATTTGGGATAGGTAGATCACTGGACAGTGCTCTCCAGGATTTAACTGATGGTTATTTTTTTCCCCTCTGCTATCGTGCCTTAAAGGAAAACTGTCAATGTTCATGAACTTGGATCTGATAAAAAGCATAATTCATTGGCATTAATGTTGCAACAGCTCTGTATTCGATGCCAATCATGCAGTGTATCTATCATCTTTGTTAATGAGGCACCTCGTTCGTTTAGTCTAAAAAGCTAGAAAAAGTACCCTGAGCTCTTCATAATTAAGAGCTTTTACATAAACATTATGTAAAATACTGCAGTAACTGAGGGAAGCTTGATGCTTTTGATGTGTACCAGGTCCTTGGCTGATTTTTGTTGCTAACCATTTTTAGCTGATCTCTAATTTAACAATGGCTTAATGCGCAAGCATGATTACTTAAGCCATCCCAGAGTAATGCGTAAAACTGGTCAGCAGGCAGCACCTGGGCCCCGCTGGTCTCTGCCAGGGAGTCATTTATTCCCTGCATTATTTACTTGAATCACATTCTTTTCTAGCGTGACTTCCATTTCAAGAGTATAAAGCTAACTGAGGTCAAAGCAGCATAATGGCACGTTTAGACGAGATAGGATAGTTTAATGACAGGTTTTTTTTTTCTCCCTCTTCTGTCGCCTTCCAACTAAATTTGACTTTATATTCACTGAAGAGTTTATAGTTTTTAAAATATAAAGAGCACGTGGTCAAGGTGAAGACCCTTGTAGCTCTGGTTCTACGTCGCCCTTGACTTTTGAATCGCTTCCTCACTTTTGATATAAATTACTTCTGTAATTACACGCTACCTTTTTTCTCTTCCTAAAGCTATATTGCTCTATCACAGCCAGATTTAAATATCTTTAACCAACTTGCCAGCCTCTCCTCAGTTCACAAAGTTATTACTTTGTAATCTTAATGCTTTTAATATGCCGTCCTTCCATTGTACAGAAACGTACGTAAGTCTCTCTCTCTCTCTCTCTCTCTCTCTCTCTCTCTCTCTCTCTCTCTCTCTCTCTCTCTCTGAAATAATTTGCTTAACTATAGTTTAACCAAACAAGCGTTAACGTGACTTGGCTGGTGGAAAACTAGTATTTTAAAATTTTCATTTGTGTAAATTGGCACCAAACTTGTGGTAATTTTTAATGACTAAGCTATTGCTCGGAGGTTGAAACTAACCAAACAGCGCCACACAATTTAGGTTTCAGTGGAACATTTTTGCTTGGAGAAAACATTCCTAATACATTTAAGTTTCCCCATTGTGTTTGAGAAGTTGGATAAAACTTTTATGGTGAAAAGTTCACTTGCGGGTTGAAGGCACTGTACAACGAGAACTGACAAAATCCAGAAAAATCTTACTCGGATTTAAAATTTAATTAACACTGAAGTATTTGTTTTATCTTCATTTAACCAGTCTTCTTTGTTGCGGTTTACATTCCATTACCCCCCCCCCCCTTCTCATGCTCTCGTTTATATTAACGTAAGTTTTTACAACTCCCATAATTTATTTCTTGCTAAACATTTCTCGCTTGCCTGTTATTCTATATTTTTTTTTTACTTCCTAACTTTTTTTTTTTTTTGCCTTTTTATTTTTAGACATTTCAATTTGTACCTGCCTTTCATCTTAGCTCTCGCGCACTTTAATTCTTAAGGCTTTAGTTGTCCCATACGAATGACCTCTGTATTTCTCGTCTCTGCATGTCCCAGCCTGACACTTATTATTCCCTGGTCACAGGTGCTGGGGGTGTGGTATGTGGTTTATAAATTCGACACTAGCAACACATGTTTGATCTGGAACATCACCCGGGGACAGCTACCCGACACACTGCTGGTGAAGGAGACCAGACAGCTGGCTATGTTAGACCTCCTGGGTGTTGACCACACACACGCTGTCACCGCCATGGTCGACATACCCAACCCTGAGGTGCCAGGCAAGATGCGTGTACGCTGGCCCACCTGTGAGTACACATTATGGAGGCATAAAATGAGTGGTCCTTGTTAGGCAGGGTACTATTATCAAAAGTCTTAATAGTGACTATTTTTAAACATACACACAGTTGCACTAGTTTTGTATGTGTGTGGGGGGGGGGGGAGTTTAATCAATGATTGTTACTGTAACGTGGTATGACAGTATTTATTTGTAGTCTTTCAGCGCTTGGCTCTCAATGACCTAGTCAAAACTGACTTCAAACATTAAAACTACTTCTATATTGTAAACTTTATAGACTGAGCCCCGCTTGTGGAATACCAGATAGTCACGGACGTAGCTAGGGAGAAGGTAGGGAAGGGGGAGACCTAGTGGTGTGGCCGCCCCGGGTAGCATGGTCCAAAGGGCGGTCTGACATGACAAGACTATCTTTTAAGATGGAAAATATTTGATACATAAAATAGTTTGACAAGTCATTTTTCAGTTTTTATAACGATGCAAGATTAGGCACTTTTTAATTTATCAATCTTAAACCCTTTCACTGACATGTGTAAAAAAAAAAAAAAAAAAAAAAAAATCCCCGAAGGCCGCTCTGATGAAAAATCTGCAATAAATTCACCCTAAGCCAGCAACTAGTGGGGCCAACAAGACTGGAAAACAATACCTTATTTTCACGAATAACTATAAAAAACTGTTAATTCAGATAACCTAATCTAAGTCCAGACTTGTATGCACAGAGGTTCTGACCAGCAGCAAAGTTGAGGTTTCCTTCACCAAATTCAACTTTAACAAGAGTATCAACTTGGATCAAATAATGTCCTTAGTGAAACATGCTGTGAAGATATTGTAAATAACATTGATCCAAACAGTTTTCTTGAAAGGAACAGATCTTTGGCGGCTGAAGTATGTTAAAGGCATATTTCCATAAGAAAAAAGAAACTGGAGACACTCCTACAGGCGAAGGCCAAAAAATCATTACTTTATCAAGGGGGGGGGGAGGCCTATATATATAATGCGGAAGGAAGCCCAGAATAGTAGAAAATATTTAACTTGGGTTAAATGATTTATAAGAGCCAGGGGAGACGAAAGCAATTAATAAAATACAAAGCAGTCCAAAATTCCTTTCCATGTGGCAAAAACCGTATAGCGCCCTTGCTCAAACATGATGGGGCTTGCACATACGACAGCAAAGAAATGAGATACTGAAATCTCAGACTGCTCAGTAAGCCATTTATCTGACTAAAGATGGACCATCCGAATGGTCACTGGTAGAATGCTAAGCTCCCAACGTACAGGTCCTGGGTCGGATTTCTAAGTGTCCTCCCACCTGGTGCCCTTGTTAACTAGCGGTACTGTACCTGTGTGTTAGTGGATTGTGGATAGTTTATTGAAAGTAAGGTAACTTTAACTTTAAATTACCCGAGGGAGCATACCTAGTTTGTGAATACTTGTGTGAAGTAACTAACTATTCTTCACGATCACAGACGCAGATATCTTTCCTAAACAAGTTTATTCAGGTATACACAAATTGTCAAACCTAGGATAACAAGTCACACTGACTAATTTCCAACTCTTATTTAAGGCCTTTTTGGCAAAATAATCTGTCGTGTAAGATAGCCGACAGAGGCTCGTATTGTGGGTATGGTATAATTTATAAAATGGCTCAAATTATTTCTTAAATGTGATCGATAGCGTACAAGTGGCCACTTAATTTATCATCTCCCAGCAGCACTGACCGGCAAGGCTGACTTCGTAGTGTTTGACACAGACTACCAGAGTTATTTGGCAGTGTTTGAGTGCGATAAAGCCGGGCTGCTACACCGCCGCTCAGTCACCATACTCTCGCGCACTAGCACCATCGATGATATGTTCGTCAACAGGGTCAGTTATCACGGTTTCCATAGGGTTTACTTTCCAAAAGACTTAAGTTTACTCTTATTACTGTATATACTTTACATAAAACTTAAAAGCACTAATGAACAGCTTTGATATCCACTAAATTTTTCTTAAACTTGTTTACCAATACTAAATATAACGTCAGTCAGTTTACTGGACTTTATGTAAAAGAAAATACACTAATACAGTATAAAGAGATTCAGATGTAATTAATGTTAGTGCACTTTTTTATGCCAATAGGTGTTAATGTACTAAGGCACCCACAGGTGCGACGTCTACTAGACACTGCTGAGGTGAAGCACTCTGCTCTCTCCAACATCAGCCACGAGTCCTGCCGACGTTCAGGGTAAGCTTCAGTTCTTACGCGGAAAAGTACAGGTATGAGAAGACACTGGAATGAAGATGCAAATGCATTATAAAAATTATTTTTCGCCCAATGCGGGTTTTTCAATAGTTCAGAGAATACATACGGTGAGCCAGGTAGGTTCAGGTTCGATGTCGGGTGCTTGAACATGCGTTACCCGCTTCTGTGATGTAGCAATAGAATCAGCTTAGTTAAAACACTATACTCCCATCGAGGAATGTTGAAACCCCACATCCTGCCACGAAAGAGATGAACCTTCCCTAGGAAAGTCGGTTAAGTGTATCTTTTGTTGCACTTCGTAACTCCAGTTAGGTTACCCCCAAACTACTACATTGTCAGCATAATCCTATTCTGCTGTAGTCTGTAAGATAAAATCACATAATTGCACAATTTAAACTGCTTATGATGCCACTAAAATTACTATAATTTCATTTTCCCCTCCCCCAACAGCGGTCAATAGCCAAACTCTCTCTCATCTTCCCATCCTATAAGGATCCTGCCAGCTTGGCTTACACGCTCGTATCTGTAATTCTCAATCACTTGCTTCTTCAGTTATCACTTCATTTACCGTTGTGGATAATAACAGCTGGTGTTCCCTCAGACAACACAACTGGCACGTGGACGAGGAGCTATTCGGGCTGCTGCCGGGGGTGAACGAGGATGAGGTTCGGAGGCGGATATCTGAAGGAGTCCAGGACTATGACATCTCTCAGTTGGAGATCATTGGCGAGGGCGTAGACTCTTTCAGAGGCAGCCTAAAGAGCGCCCAGGACCAACCTGTTGTTTAGCTAACTAGTTCTCATTGCCCTCTACTCTACCTGATCTTACCTTTCTGAATTGACGCTCTGGCCTTTTGCCTACTGAAACACCTTTTGGGTGCAATATTACCTAAAGGGTCAGATTAGTTTAGAGCCTATATTGGTACTAAAGACTCGCGGGTCACTGATATGAAAGAGTAAGTTTATTAAATGTTGCTTCAAAGGCAGTTCTTGAATTTTTAAATACATTCAGAGCATTTAAAGTTGCGTATCAATAAGCTGCTAGTGTAGTCAGTCAGTACTGTTGTCAATGGAAGATCACTCTTGATGACAGTAACTTGCAGGGACCACTACATAATATGCATTGATGGCAGAGGTGATGTTGATGCTGGGAGATGTAAAATTGAAACTAAAGTTGCAATTCATGGCATCTCCTATATTAAACATTTTTAACCTGTAATACTTTAATATTTATTTTAACTACTAATTGAATTCAATGTACTACACTCATATGCCATAATCTTTCTATAGTACACCCGTAATGATATTTTAACTAACAAAATATTTTGGTATTATAATTTACCGGAAAAACGGTAAATGACAATCTCGGGTCTGTATCATTATGAAACGAGGGAAAGTGCTGAATCCTGAGGGTCATACAGTGCACAGCAAACTCCTTTATCCAAGAAAGAGAATGTCCACTTCCTTGGATTATGTAAAGTTTCAAGTTTTGAAAGCTTGTGGTGTTGGTGTATCCATAGACTGTCCTGGATTATGACCAAAGATTTGTCAAACCCAAATAGGTGGTGTCATTTATATTACTAATCAGAACATGTATTATCGTATTACAAATAAAGTATTAATTTTTACTTTAAATTTTTGTCACTTCTCACACTTTTAAAAATTTCGAACAGAAGTCCGTCAGATATCTGGCATTTTCAACAAAACGTAAGTCAGCAATATGCAACTGTACAAGAAAATTTATTTCCCCTGACATTCTCTCATACAGCCCCTTAAGAACATAAGAAGGAACACTGCAACAGGTCTACTGACCCATGCGGAGCAGGTCCATGGTCCCCTTCCCCCGATTAGCCCAATGACTCACCCAGTCGGGCCACAACGTTTTAGCCTCAATAACTGTGCTCTGGAGTTTATTCCACTCATCCACAACTCTATTACCAAACCAGTGCTTTCCTATATCCTTCCTGAATCTGAATTTTTCCAACTTGAAACCATTGCTGCGAATCCTGTCGTGGCTGGAAATTTTCAGCATGCTATTTACATCTCCTTTATTCCTGTTAACCATTTATACACCTCTATCATTTCCCCCCTAATTCTACGCCTTTCGAGAGTGCAGATTCAGGGCCCTTAGTCTAGCCTCGTAGGGAAGATTTCTGATACATGGGATCATCTTTGTCATCTTTGGTGACCCGGTGGCCTGGTGGCTAAAGCTCCCGCTTCACACACGGAGGGCCCGGGTTCGATTCCCGGCGGGTGGAAACATTTGACACGTTTCCTTACACCTGTTGTCCTGTTCACCTAGCAGCAAATAGGTACCTGGGTGTTAGTCGACTGGTGTGGGTCGCATCCTGGGGGACAAGATTAAGGACCCCAATGGAAATAAGTTACAGTCCTCGATGACGCACTGACTTTCTTGGGTTATCCTGGGTGGCTAACCCTCCGGGGTTAAAAATCCGAACGAAATCTTATCTTATCTCTGTACGTTTTCCAGAGCATTTGTATCCATTCTGTAACACGGTGACCAGAACTGAGCAGCGGTCTAAATGCGGCCTAACCAAGGATATATAGTTGAACAACCTGAGGATTTCTATTTATACTTGTAGATATGAAGCAAAGAATTGTTATATTTATTGCAACCAATGCATTGTTGTCTTGGTTTTAGATTACTGCTTACCAGAACTCCTAAATTCTTTTTGCAATCGGTAGTATTAAGATGTACATTTAGTTTGTGGCATGGTTATTTAACTGTCCAACATTTAGAACTTTGCATTTGTCAATATTAAACTGCATCTGCCACTTCTCCGACCATTGCATCAGTTTATTCAAATCATCCTGGAGTGCTCTAGTGTCCCAATTAGAATGAATTGGACGGCCTATTTTGGCGTCATCAGCAAATTTGCTTACGTCGCTATTTATTCCCTCGTCTGTAAATTGTGAACAACGGGCCCAACACTGACCCCTGAGGAACACAGCTTGTGACGTGCCCCTTGGGCGTCCCTTGGCGTGAAGATGCTCTTTATCAACGTAAATGAACCTCTTACCTAACTTAAATTAAATTTAAATACCCCAAACCCCCTTTCCCCTGCTTCCACCCGTCTCATCATTGTGAAAATTTTTTCCTTGTGAAATTCACTCATAGGCAAAGAAAAAGGAATTATTTGTTCTAACAGACTTTGGCATTTAGTACTTTTGTGGAAATTTAGAGCACCCCCAAAATCACCAGGTTGTGCATATTTAGTGTCCTTAACGCCCTCCCTCCCCTAGAAGAACCTTAACGAAACCTTTAATTCGGCCTAGTATATTGATACATTTAGGCCTGGATCTTTAATATTGTGACTATTAAAGTAGCCTAAGACATTAATATGAAGATGTTATATTTGGTAATGAGTAGTCATAATAGAGCAGCTAGCAACCCAGCAGCAGGTTGGAGCTAGCGGAATATATGGCTCATTCCTCTGGTACTAACGGGCGAGGTGAACAGTTAGGAAAGACTACTAGAGGACTGATTGTCATCACGCAGACCTCTCCTCTGCCTTACAAAATATCGTCTGGCAACCACGAAACGCTGACAGGCATTCCCAAAATACCGAGGATACTTCGCCTCTATGCCGGACCTCGTCCGTGAGATTAATACTCTGAGTTCAACTCTAACTAGGTGGTCACTGACCTATTGAGCAGAAAGCTAGGTAGTGGTGTGTGGTGGTGGGGGGGGAGGGGGTTAAGACTCCCACCTTGGGGCAAGTCACACTGTTCCTAGCTCCGACTAACCCATACGAAGTCTCCCTTATTATCAACACACTAAAAAAAAACAAGACAGATTTAAATACCTTACCACCCTTTATACACAAAGTATCACAAGTGCTATCACCAATCATTGCAACACTCTTTAACAAATCCACTGAATCCTCTACCTTCCCTACAGTTCTCAAAATAGCAAGGGTCACCCTGATCCATAAAGGAGGAGACCAAACAGAGTTGAATAACTATAGGCCAATATCCAACTTACACCCTCTCTCAAAAATCTTCGAAAAATTAATTCAAGAACGAATCTACTCCTACCTCATCTCCCAAAAAATACTCAACCCCTGCCAATTTGGATTCAGGCCTAATAAAAATACTAATAATGCTATTTTACACATGCTAGAACATAAATACACTGCAATAGAGAAAAAACGTCCCACTGGGGATGTTCATTGACTTACGTAAAGCTTTTGATAGTTGACCATGACTTGCTCCACATAAAACTGTCACACTATGGTATAAGAGGGCACTCCCTCAACTACCTGAAGTCATACCTCAGCAACAGAAGCCAATGTGTACACAAATGGGGCAAACTCTTCCGCACAACCAATTACAGTTGGTGTCCCACAGGGAAGTGTCCTTGGCTCTCTTCTTACTCCTATTCCCCTCAAGGAAGGTTCCTTGATGTTGGTGAGGGGCTCTTGATTTAGGGAATTGGATCTGTGCTCCAGTTCCCCGAATTAAGCCTGAATGCCTTCCACATCCCCCCCCCCCCTAGGCGCTGTATAATCCTCCAGGTTTAGCGCTTCCCCTTGATTATAATAATAATACTCTTTCTCCTATACATAAATGACCTACTAAATGCTTCGCAATTACTCAGACCCACACTATTTGCAGATGACACTACACAAGTCTTCTCTCACCCGAGCCCAGTCATGCTAGCCAATACTGAGATTAGATTTTGCCGCTGAAGTGGCTAGTTTATTGTGCACCCCATATCCATCCTGTGGACGGTAGTGCAAGAGCATATGGATACACAAAAGGCCCAGGAACTAGGCCCCAAAGGGTTAACAGGAATACATACGGATTTATATCTACATATCTATAGTTCACTAATCTGTTACAAGCAAATTTAGGAAATTTGCTTAGTATATCTGGTATCTTATTTTCATTAATAAGATATCTTGACATGTCACATTGGTTATTATACTGTCTGTCTCTGTATTCTTCAATAAGTGGACAATTAAGCACATAGTGTTCAAGACAGTGACCATATGCTTGATCACATAATTTACATTTAGTTTGATCTGTGTCTCTCCCAAACTGCCAGAAGTATTTGTAACCAAGCCTAAGCCTGGCCACTACAACAGTCAGTCTGTTCAAATTGCAGGTTGCTCCATAATCATACTTATCTACGTTCATGTTTTCATAGTGGGTTATAGATCTACTCAGGCTTCTAACTGCATTCCTATAACAATCATTTTCATTATTTATTTCTCTCCTAATATTATTCCTAATGCTAGACAGTTATACCAAAGTTGTATTCTACATTCTCCTTCTGGGTACTCTTCTTGGCTATTATTATTATAATCAAAAAGAAGCGCTAAGCCACAAGGGCTATACAGCGCTGCAGGGCAGGAAGGAAGCGAGGGCATCAGGTGAGAAAAGGGAGGTGGATGAGTAATAGGTTACGGATAACAGCGGAGCAGTGGATAGTGAAAGGGTAAAGGGCAGCAAGAGACTGAGCTAGAAAGGGCTGAGGGGAGTGCGTAAGGTATCATCATCAGAGTTTGTGGAGTAAATCAGTCGTTGTCAAGAAGTCAATGAGAGAGTCAGGATTAAAGGAGGGTCCATCAGCAAGAAGGGAAGGTAAAGAGAGAGTAGTAGAACGAAGACTGCGTTGGAGGTAAATTCTGCGTGCTCGTTGATAGAGGGGGCAGTCTAACAGAATGTGGCTAATCGATACTGGAACTTGACACTGCTCAGAGAGGTACAGGGTGCCTCTCCATGAGATACCCACGAGTAAGACGAGTGTGGCCAATGCAAAGACGGGAGAGAGTGGTCTCCCAACCACGGCACTGATGACAAGAAGACGGCCAGTAACCTATGCTCGGTTTAATAGAATGAAGTTTGTTACCAAGCAGAGTTGACCAACGTTGTTGCCAACGGGCGCGAAGGTGGGCAGTTATTGTAGCAAAATAGTCCAGAAATGGAACACCTCTATAGGAAATTGGTAGGTCATGTACTGATGAATGGTTTGAAAAACCGACAAGTTGAAGATTGAGACATAAGTGTCTCAATCTTCAACTTGTCGGTTTTTCAAACCATTCATCACAACTGTCAGACACGGCAGCATCATGGGGTCTTGTTACAAAGAATTCTTCAACACTTGTTCAACCTTTGGACGAAGACCTACTTCGACTAGTGGATGGTACCACTATGACCCCGCCTCCATCTGCTTCACGTCACCTCACTACAGTATATAAGCCACGTCTACGGCCCTATGCTGTACATTCTACAAGATTGATGGACTGAACACATCGGCTCCAGGTTGAGGGACTGATTACCTCATTCTCCTCCTCTCCTTACGCCTTCCTCTTTGTATTGGACTGATGACGCCACTGTGTGGCGAAACGTTTCCTGAATAAAGATTCCCATATGCTGCATAAGTGTCTCAATCTTCAACTTGTCGGTTTTTCAAACCATTCATCACAACTGTCAGACACGGCAGCATCATGGGGTCTTGTTACAAAGAATTCTTCAACACTTGTTCAACCTTTGGACGAAGACCTAGTTCGACTAGTGGATGGTACCACTATGACCCCGCCTCCATCTGCTTCGTCACCTCACTACAGTATATAAGCCACGTCTACGGCCCTATGCTGTACATTCTACAAGATTGATGGACTGAACACATCGACTCCAGGTTGAGGGACTGATTACCTCATTCTCCTCCTCTCCTTACGCCTTCCTCTTTGTATTGGACTGATGAAGCCACTGTGTGGCGAAACGTTTCCTGAATAAAGATTCCCATATGCTGCATAAGTGTCTCAATCTTCAACTAGGTCATGTACTGCTGACTGCACAGCAGTGTCTGCCTGTTCATTGCCCTGTACGTCGACATGACCAGGGACCCCAACAAAAAATATCTTTATGCTTCGTAGAGATACGGCGTAACCAAAGTTGGATACGGAAAACTAGGGGGTGAGTTTTAGTTTAATATGTTTATTATGCACCCCATACCCATCCTGTGGGCGGTAGTCAAAAGATTACAGAGGTACATAATTGGTCCAGGGACTGGACTCCAAAGTTTTGATAGCTGAGCAAGTTACAGAGGTAATGAACTCACAATTTACAAAGGTAATGAACTAGGGGGTGAGATGTATCAAATTTTTGTATAGCCTGTAGAGCACTAAGGGAGTCTGAGACTACCACAAATGATGACACAGGCATAGATGCGATACGAATAAGTGCTGCAAGAATGGCATACAGTTCAGCAGTAAAAATGCTAGCCGAAGATAGTAAATGCCCCCACACGACGCTGTCCAGAAACACTGCTGCGAATCAGACGCCGTCTGAAGACTTAGAGCCATCTGTGTACACAGCGGTGGCATGAGAATCGGAGTGGAAGTGATCAAGAAAAAGAGAGCGGGAAGCCACCATAGGCAGTTGAGCTTTCGAGCAAGGGAGTGAGAAAGAACAGACCCGAACAGCTGGAACTTCCCAGGGGGGTAGGGAAAAGTGAGATGCTACATGAACATACCCCTCAAGGAAGGTTCCTTGATGTTGGTGAGGGGCTCTTGATTTAGGGAATTGGATCTGTGCTCCAGTTCCCCAAATTAAGCCTGAATGCCTTCCACATCCCCCCCCCAGGCGCTGTATAATCCTCCGGGTTTAGCGCTTCCCCCTTGATTGTAATAATAATAATAATACATGAACATATAAAGGTGGTAACTGAAGGGAAGACAAGAGTGAATGTAGGCGAAGAGAAAAGGGACGGAGCAAACAGGGGCGGCGAACGAATAATGTCTACTAGTATCGGTGACCGTTCTATAAATGGAAGGATTGTGGAGATCGTGAGAGCGTACATAGTAGCGAAGGCAATGGGCATCACGGTGATCAGACAAGGATGGAACATTCGCTTCTGCATAGAGGCTCTCAACAGGGGAAGAGTGAAAAGCACCAAGGCACAAATGTAATCCTTGGTGATGGATAGAGTTAAGGCTAGAGAGAGTAGCAGGAGAGGCCGCTGAATAAATCTGGTCACCATAATCGAGTTTCGATAAAACGAGGGCTGAATGTAGGCAAAGCAGAGTTCGATGATCAGCTCCCCAGGAAAGATGAGCAAGGGTTTTAAGAAGGTTTAGCCGGCTGTGACAAGTTGCCTTAAGAGAGGTAATGTGAGGTTTCCAGGATAACTGACGGTCAAAGAGAAGGCCTAGAAACCTGACTATCATGTTCGGGGATACGGGAGCCATAGAGATACAAAGGATGATCGGAGATAACAGAGCGTCTAGTGAAAGTAATTTGGTGAGTTTTGGTACTTGAAAATTTAAACACATGCGTGGTGGCCCAAGTGGAAACACGGTCGACCGCATGCTGGAGAGAAACTGCAATAAGATGACAGTCAGCGCCTGCACAAGCAATAGCGAAGTCATCAACATAGAGTGATGACCAAATATTGGGTGGAAGAACAGAGGCCAAATCATTTATAGCAAGGAGAAAAAGTGTTGTGCTTAGAACACATCCCTGAGGGACACCTTCAGCTTGGACGAAGTCCTGGGAAAGAACATTATTGACTCGAACATGGAAATGTCTGTCAGTTAAAAAGTTCTTAAGGAAGGATGGTAGATTGCCTCGGAGGCCTAAGGAATGGGCCTGGGCCAAAATATTATACCTCCAAGTTGTGTCATATGCCTTCTCAAGGTCAAAAAATATGGCAATAACTGAGTGATTATTCGCAAAGGCATTACGAACATACGTATCCAAGCGTAGTAAGGGGTCTATGGTAGAACGACCCTTACGAAAGCCATATTGACTAGCGGAGAGACTGTTGTGTGTCTCTAAATACCACATTAAACGTCGATTTATGAGACGTTCCATCACTTTGCAAACTGCACTAGTAAGAGCAATGGGACGATAGTGGGAGGCATCATGTCCTGTAGTACCCGGTTTGCGGAAAGGGAGAACAATGGCAGATTTCCACAGCTGGGGAAGAATTCCTTGTGCCCAAATAAGATTGAAGAGGTGTAAGAGGACTACAAGGGCTGACCAATGTAAATGTTGTAACATACGAATATGAATGCCGTCAGGCCCAGCTGCCGATGATCGGCAAGCTGAGAGCATTGCCACCAGTTCTTGAAGTGTAAAAGGCACATTATACTGTTCTTCCCTGAGAGAAGAAAAGTCCAAGGGTACTAACTCTCTGGCAGACTTTGAGGAAAGAAACGAGGGGCATAGAAGGAGCCCCAGGGAAATACGGACCAGATGTGTGCCAAGTTCAATGGCAACGTCGAGAGGGTTTGCTACATCAACACCAGCGACCCGTAGAACAGGAGCCGGGTCAGGAGAGTATTTACCACTCAATTTCCTCACTTTTTTCCAGACTGCACTCATAGAAGAAGCAGAGGTGATGGTGGAAACATAGTCTCGCCAACAAGTGCGTTTAGCTTCACGGATGACACGGCGAGCGATCGCACGCTTCTGCTTAAAATCAAGAAGTCTCTCAGCGGTTCTATTGTACCGGTACCTGCCCCATGCAGCGCATTTCAAACGTACTGCACGAGCACAAGCAGGAGACCACCAAGGCACGCACTTCTGAGAATGCCTGCCTGAGGTTTGGGGTATAGAATGAGAAGCTGCGGTATAAACTGACGTCGAGAAGAGGTGTAGGAGCTCATCAATGGAGGATGAAGAAGGAACCTCACTAAAAGCAGTGAGGTGTGAGTAAAGATCCCAATTTGCCCGATCAAATTGCCAGCGAGGGCTACGGAAAGGTGGTGAATAGGAAGGAGAAGTAAGAATGATTGGAAAATGATCGCTGTCATGTAAGTCCGGTAGAACAGACCAGGTGAAGTCTAGTGCAGTGGAGGAAGAGCAGACTGATAGATCGATGCAAGAGAGAGTATGAGTACGAGGATCAAAATGGGTGGGAGTACCCGTATTTAAAACATGGAGGGGGTGAGAGGCGAGAAAAGCCTCCAACTGGATGCCACGTGAGTCACAATGAGACCCTCCCCAGAGGAAATGGTGGGCATTAAAATCGCCAAGTAACAGAAGTGGTGGTGGTAAGGATGAAACAAGAAAGGCAAAGTCTGGGATAGAAAATGCTCGAGAAGGAGAGATCTTCTTGGCTAACATATCAACTTTATCATGGAGTAATCCAATGTGTGATGGGATCCATAGCAATTGTACATTAATTCCTTTGTCCCTAATTTTTGAGTATCTATACCTGGCTTCTCCAATGAGCATGTTGTTGGAGTCATTATATGAGTCAAGAGCCTTCAATGATGACATAGAATCAGTAATGATGATAGTCAAGCTCAGTGTCATAGGTTAGCTTTAGCGCCATTAGGATTGCAAACAATTCAGTTTGCAGTGTAGACGCCCAGTTGTTAATTCTTATGCCTAACTCAACAAATTTATTATCGTTTTTAACAAGGGAGGTGGCAACAAGAGCAGATGCAGCCCTGCCAGAAGACTCCTGTTTAGATCCATCAGTGTATATAACTTGTGATAACTTATTACTGTAAATACCGAATTACAGAAAATATCTAACTGGATGAGGACTAACAAACTTACACTATACATTGACAAAACCTACTTCATTCAGTTTGGTAACAGAGCTACAGATGTCCCTCTTAACATAATGATAAACGGATCACCTATCACAAAGCTAACAGAGGGAAAATTCTTAGGAATCCACCTTGATGATACTCAAATTTCATACACATATACAACAAATTTCTAAGAAAGACCGTAGGCATACTATCGAAGATACGGTACTATGCTCCACAGTCAGCCCTCCTGGCCCTATTTCACTCTATTTACCCCTATCTCAGCTATGGAATTTGTGCATGGGGCTCAACAACAATTAACCATCTCAGACCACTAATTACCCAACAAAAGGCTGCAGTCAGAATAACAAATTCCCACTACAGGCAGCACACTCCACCAATATTCAAAACACTAAACCTACTCACCATACAAAACATCCATACTTATTACTGTACCTATTACATACATAGAACACTTAACTCTGATATTAACCCTCCCCTCAAACATCTTGCCAACCTCAACAGAACACATGACCATAACACAAGGCACAGATCACTCTTTAATGTTCCTCGTGTCCATCTCACGCTATGCAAAAACTCAATGCACATAAAAGGCCCTAAAATCTGGAATTCATTACCTGTAAATATAAAAGAAACACTACCTGTTTATAAATTCAAGTCTACTGAATGTACAGCAATGCATGCAACCATATGACCTGTCTTTGTAATACTCATTTGTGCTTTATTGTTATCTGTTTACAGTAATGTTTTATCACTGATGACATCATTGCTTAGTTAATCTTAAGTTAATTTTAAGCCAGCCCGTAATGCTATGCATACAAGTGGCTTTGGCATGCTGCTCTTACCTGTATTTTTTTTGTACCTCTGTATGTTCAAATTATTAAATAAAAAATAAATAAATTATTATAATCAAGGGGGAAGCGCTAAACCCGGAGGATTATACAGCGCCTGGGGACAGGGGGGGATGCGGAAGGCATTCAGGCTTAGTTCGGGGAACTGGAGCACAGATCCAATTCCCTAAATCAAGAAGTCACTCTGAAGAGTGTAGTGATTTATACCTTCTATACCTTATGTTGATGCTAGTTTTTTTTTCTCACTCCGCCAACAAACCTCTGACATTCATACTTCGATATCCTTCAGGAAAAGCCCTTTCCCATCTACTTCTGTATATCCCCCTATTACGACTAAGTGTTTTGTACATTGTTGCAGCCAATACCTTCTTTCGCACCACCCAATCCCCATTACCCCTCATGGCCCATGATACGAAAACAAAATCCGTTATGATGTACACCAAAGCATGCTGCACAGACTCTTCCACACCTCCCACATCTAAACTCAATGCCCTTAATACCGATATCCCTCCCCCACCCACCCTGCTCAAAATCCCACCCATCCACTCCCGTATACCCTCCAAATTTTTACAAAAATATACTACATGAAAAGCTGTCTCCCTATCCCCACACGCCCTACATATGTCCTCCACCATCAACCCTCTCTCCCGAAGCACCACACCAGACGGCAATATTCCATGAAGGAAACGAAACATTACCTCTCTCACTTGCGGTCTGATGCGCACCAACCGCAACCTTACCCAAATGTCTCCCCATGCATACATTGGGTATATGCCCTCAACATTCGCAATCACCCTCACACCTACAGCACACTCCAGAACACCTACCCGTATCCTAGACGGATCTCTAACATACAATAAAGCTCGCAGCACATCCTCACACTCTTTCATCTCTGATCCTACCCACCACCTTCGTGCCTCCTCATATAATGCTTGCACACCCTTCCCCACACGACCTTCCACTCGGAGAAACCCCCTCTTCAAATATATACACTTAACCCTTAATCTTATATCTATTAAACCCAATCCACCTTTGTTGACCGGTAGCATAACAACACTCCTACCCAACCAGTCACACCCAGAACCCCATATATAACGAAAACCTTTTTTAGCATTCTAGTTATGTCCGGTCCTGCCAATGGATATACTGCTGCCACATGCCAGACCATACTATATAACATTACATTCGCCACTATTACACGTTGATGTATCATCAAATGCATGGGTCTCAAAACATTTAACCTACCCACCAACCTATCCACTGCCCTCCCAGAATTAACCATCCGTGCCTCCCCGGCATTCCCCATATAAATTATCCCACACACCTTTAGTCTATCCACCACACACCAACGCACAGCTGTTTCCCATCGCGCCCTCCCTACCCAATTCCCTAAGACCAATAATTTCGATTTCTCCACATTCACTTTTAAACCTGTAACTCCTTCAAAACCACCAATTACATCCTCCACCTCATGTAAACTTTCCTCCCTGCTCATTAGAATTGTTGTATCATCCACATACCCTATTATTCCCATCCCTCCATTCTCCACACCACGATCCACCCCTAAACATTTCCCCACTGCCCTGTAAAAAGGGTCCTGTATACAAGCAAACAACAGTTGAGACAGAGGACAACCCTGCCTTATGCCTCTACCCATTGAAACCCACTCTCCCAATTTCCCATTCACCTGCACACGTACACCTACCCTATTATACAAAGTCTCAATTCAACGCACCATCTCTTCCCCAAAACCCTGCCTCCATAAGATATGCCACAGTGCCTCTTGTTCTTCGCAATCATACGCAGCCTGCCAATCCAATGCTAAGACACCTCCCCCCCCCTTTATTCTCCCCCTCCATACTTTCCACAAAATCTTTTATTATTCCATGTCCCTCATACATCGTCCTCCCAGGCACCCCATACTGACCTCTTGCAACAACTCTATCACGCACTTCAGCCTGTTCCCCAAGATTTTTGCGAATATCTTATAATCAGCACATAACGACAACG
Organism: Cherax quadricarinatus; assembly: GCF_038502225.1. NCBI lineage: Eukaryota > Metazoa > Arthropoda > Malacostraca > Decapoda > Parastacidae > Cherax > Cherax quadricarinatus. The sequence goes on from NC_091341.1 coordinate 1,600,350, forward strand.
CCCTGTAGTTCTGCACTGTAGTAGGGCCTTCCCCTTTTGGAATCAATACTACTACTGCAGTACGCTGCAACTCACCCATCCTCCCCTCACTTTTCATCACATTCATCAGGTTCACTAAAAAATCCTTCAACACACTCCAATGCTTCACATAGAATTCACAAGGTAACCCATCTATACCTGGCGCTTTACCTCTCGCCATATTCTCCAAAGCTCTCCATACCTCCCCCTCTTCAATATCCCCTCCCAATGCCATACGATCACTTCCACTCAGCACACAAGATACATTCTCTCCCAATCTCTCTAAATCCTCACCGTTCACTCCTACACTTAACAAATATTTTCCAAGCCAACTATCCATAAAACCACTCATACCCTCAGTAGTTCGCAACTCCTGACCCTTCATATACCCACCTAAGTTCTCATGTACTACCAGCTTATCAATCTCCATTGCCAACCTGCGTCTCCGCTGGCCCTGTAACACACAGGCTGATGGCCTGTCACCCCAAATTGCCTCCTCTAACCCACCTTGCACCCTCGCCTCATCAAATCTCTCATTGTGCATATCTCTTATCTGCCACTTTAATGCTTATTTCCTCCATTGGATACACAACTTCCACAGCACCCCTCTCATAACAGCCCTGCAACTGCCCCTCTAAATACTGTTGAAGCCCATATGTCATCCATGCCTCATTCTTTCCCCTTCGCACATAATATTGCCTGATCCTCCTCTTCGCAACCCCATCCCACCACCCCAATAAATCGCTTGCACTCTTACCCCCACCCCATAAGTCCTCCCACAAACTTTCAAAATCCCCTCCCTCCACCCCCTCACCCAGTAGTCGTACATTCAGCTTCCAGTACCCCAAATATCTCTTAGGCAAACCGTCCCAATTTAAATCAGCATAAACCGCCCTATGATCTGAATAAACGACATTCACCGTCTGCACCCGCGTCACCCTCGCTCCCCTTGTCACATACAACCTATCTAATCGTGCAGCATATCCCTTTCTATGAAATGTGTGCTCTATCTTGCAATCCCCTCCATCAACTATATCCCTCAATCTCACACCTCTCAATAGATCCCCTAAACCTGCCAAAAAACACCCTGCCCCTCTCGGTTCCACATCCTTCCTTCGCACCACACAGTTCCAGTCGCCACCAACTATTGTCACTGACGGTAATGACCGCAAATAATATACCAATACGTTATTCACAAATTCATTCTTTACCCGTACATCATTCTCAGTCGGCACATACACACAAACTACTACCATGCTCTCACCTCTTCCTTCACCACCCATCTATTCTTAACACACGACCCCCCCCCCCTTTCACTCCTAAGAACAACAAAGGGGCTCATCTCTCGGATCAGGATTCCCACCCCTCCCTTCATTTGCTTTGAATACATCACAAACACTCTGTACCCATCCACCTCCAATTCCCTTCCCAGCTTGAAATTATGTTCCTGCACAAAAAACAATGTCTATAGCATAACGTCTTAAAAATCCCTTTACCCACAGATGCTTCTCACTCGCACACAATCCATTAATATTCACTGTCATGCACCAGAAACCTACTTATGTGATTTCACCCTCTGCCCCATTTCACCTTTCACTGACACGCTTCCAGTGTGTCTGCTTCTTTCACTTTTCTCTCCACTGCCCACTTGTGGCTTCCCCTGATCCAACACCGGACCAGGCGTACATTTAGAGCTCCCACGCACCACATCAACCCACGGCTTTTTCCCCGGTCTCTGTGCCGGGGTCAAAACATCATCCGAGTCGGAATATGCCGCCGCCCTCTTACGGTTGACACTCTCTGCATCCATTTCCAACTCACTGGATGCCTCCCTGTGAATCTCAGCATTCACCTCAATCACTTCCACCACTCCTGGCGAGTCATCTGCCATGTTTGCCAATCTTCCAAGTTGCTCATCTTCAATCTGAACAGTACTCCTCACCATTCTCAAGTTATCCTCAGAAACCTTCTTCTCAAAGGATTTTTCCTTCACATTCACCAGTAGACCTCCCTCTACCCGCACATCACCAATCTGCACAGTCTTCCCGTTTTCCAAGGCAGATGCCTCACATCCCACTAACTGTGACAGTGATGGGCTGGTACCCACCAGTGGCAGCTCATGCTCCACTTCCTCACTCCAGGAAGTGCCACTTCTATGTACAGGTGACTCATCAGCATGACCCACCTCCGGTTCTGGCTCTTTCACCATCTCACTACCTAGTTCCTGTCTCCGCTGCCATCTCCCACACTGGGCCGCCATATGGTCATATGCACCACATAACCTACACGTCTTCTGCTGCCCAGCGTAGTACACCATTACCTGCATCCTAAATGTGTCCAGTATGATGTAAGACGGGATGGAATGCCTCAACGTCATCTTGAGCGTGAACGTACTATCCGGCAAGCCGGCATATGCCCCATCCGTCCATTTACCAGCCATAGCCAGGTGTACAGGTCCATACTGGAGTTTACCTGGAGAGTTCCGGGGGTCAACGCCCCCGCAGCCCGATCTGTGACCAGGCCTCCTGGTGGATCAGAGCCTGATCTACCAGGCTGTTACTGCTGGCTGCACGCAAACCAACGTACGAGCCACAGCCTGGCTGATCAGGAACCGACTTTAGGTGCTTGTCCAGTGCCAGCTTGAAGACTGCCAGGGGTCTGTTGGTAATCCCCCTTATGTATGCTGGGAGGCAGTTGAACAGTCTCGGGCCCCTGACACTTATTGTATGGTCTCTTAACGTGCTAGTGACACCCTTGCTTTTCATTGGGGGGATGTTGCATCGTCTGCCAAGTCTTTTGCTTTCGTAGTGAGTGATTTTCGTGTGCAAGTTCGGTACTAGTCCCTCTAGGATTTTCCAGGTGTATATAATCATGTATCTCTCCCGCCTGCATTCCAGGGAATACAGGTTCAGGAACCTCAAGCGCTCCCAGTAATTGAGGTGTTTTATCTCCGTTATGCGTGCCGTGAAGGTTCTCTGTACATTTTCTAGGTCAGCAATTTCACCTGCCTTGAAAGGTGCTGTTAGTGTGCAGCAATATTCCAGCCTAGATAGAACAAGTGACCTGAAGAGTGTCATCATGGGCTTGGCATCCCTCGTTTTGAAGGTTCTCATTATCCATCCTGTCATTCCGCAGATCAGTCTCGTCCGCCTCAAATGGCACATTTCAGACTTTCACCCATGTGTAATGCCTAGACACGTCGATGAGTCGAACACGTATCGCTGAATTAACGTCCACACTCCTGTCCTGGTACTTGTCAACCAGCCGTTCATACACTCCAGCTGATCTCAACTTGACGAAAATACGATAGGCACCATTTAGCGCCACACCATACAGTTCTTGATCCGCAACACCATAGGTGTCACGGATAATTTGCGGTAAAAGCACTTGTGCAGACTGAGGCATTATTGCACCACGCACCAATTCAAGGCACACCATGTGCACACGCCTTCTCACAGACTGTGCCATGTTGTGAAAATATAAGTCTCCTCCAATGGCCAGCAGAGGCCATGGAGGAGGAAGTCTGAGGCCAAACTAACTAGAAGTCTCTTTAATTCTAGCTTGGATAGATTCTACAAGTTTGTTCCAACTGGTGCACTGGGAGAGACCCCGTTGTTCCTATGTCCCAATTACCCTTTACCAAAGTGAACCACGAGATCTTGCAAGGGTAGTATAGTTTATCTTTAATTACCTGCATCAGCAGTGATTGCCGAGTCGAGCACTTCGTAAGTTTCCACAACTTGTGAAATGGGATTTTTTTTTCTTTGAGGACACTCTTGTTCCCAGATGACTGTTGCCAGTGGCTACCTTCTGATCAGAGGGAGTGTCAAAGGTGTAGGTCACTTGGCATTAACCATCCCTTCATACCCCCCTTCCTCCCTAGTCTTCAAGGGTAGGGTCTGTATCAGAGGAATTAGACCTCTTTGTACTGATCCTTGGATCGAATTTAAATACCTTTTCTCCATTTAGCTTCCTTTTTTAGGGTATATTTCTTCACCCTGTGAATTTAGGCTCCTAGGTAGGACCTTTGTGTCGTTTGCTGTGGGAATTTAATTATCTAAGGATGTGCTAACTGCTAAGCAACTCTCCGGAGTTTCGGTGAGTGGCTTTACATGTCAGTTGACTGAAGTATCCCTGGAGAGCTGGCTGCCTGCCTGTTCTGGGAAGTGGCAGCCAAAAGGGGTACGACTTTTAGCCTGCCCCTTGTTGGCTCAGCCTGCCTGTGGATTTGGGAGGTGCTAACCTGGAGTTTACCTGGAGAGAGTTCCGGGGGTCAACGCCCCCGCAGCCCGGTCTGTGACCAGGCCTCATGGTGGATCAGAGCCTGATCAACCAGGCTGTTACTGCTGGCTGCACGCAATCCAATGTACGAGCCACAGCCCGGCTGGTCAGGTACCGACTTTAGGTGCTTGTCCAGTGCCTGCTTAAAGACAGCCAGGGGTCTATTGGTAATCCCCCTTATGTATGCTGGGAGGCAGTTGAACAGTCTCGGGCCCCTGACACTTATTGTGTTGTCTCTTAACGTGCTAGTGACACTCCTGCTTTTCATTGGGGGGATGTTGCATCGTCTGCCGAATCTTTTGCTTTCGTAGCGAGTGATTTTCGTGTGCAAGTTCGGTACTAGTCCCTCTAGGATTTTCCAGGTGTATAAAATCGTGCATCTCTCCCGCCTGCATTCCAGGGAGTCCAGGTTCAGGAACTTCAAGCGCTCCCGTTATGCGCGCCATGAAGGCTCTCTGTACATTTTCTAGGTCAGCAATTTCACCTGCCTTGAAAGGTGCTGTTATTGTGCAGCAGTATTCCAGCCTAGATAGAACAAGCGACCTGAAGTGTCATCATGGGCTTGGCATCTCTAGCAGATGCGACTGATACAATGTTATGGTCCTTGAAGGTGAGATCCTCCGACATGATCATTTCCAGGTGTTAGTATGTTAGGTAGAGTAGGGGATGGTTTCCAAGCATCAGCACTACTTGTCACGCTTTTACTCTTGGACGAGGAATGGGGATGTACAGCTTTTCTCTTCGGAGCTGCCACTGCCCTCTTCCAATCTTTTTAATTATGCAGTCATATTCATCTTTTGCTACCTCCGAGGGGAGCCCCCCCCCCGTTAATCCAGCGGCACCCTTAACTGACGCCGACACACCCATGGATCATCCTTTGAACCTGATACCGCTTTTAAGTAACACCTTGCTCGATTCCGGTAGTGTTCCTGCTAACCCTTCTGGCCATCGCTTTGGCCATGCTCCTGGCTTCTCCCATGGTGTCGATTTCTGCTGCTACCAGTACCATACCAAGGAAAGATTCCTAGCTTACAGAACAGAGCCCATGCAGTTTATACGAGCAGCCAAACAATCTTGTTGGCATGCTTATACTTCCACCCTAAATACCATTATCTTCGCGGTAAATGAAGTGCTTTTAAACCAGTCTCTTGGGTGGTACTGTGTCGAAAGCCGCCTTTAGTTAAAAAAGATGCAGTTTATCCATCCATCCATCTCTCTCTCTCCTTCTCCTTCCTCTGTTACCGTGTCAGTGGCGTTGCTAGGGTTGGTGTCACCCCCATGAAATCCAAGGGCGGGGGAATGGGGGGGGGGAAATAAACTCGAGTCAGTCATTGGCCATGCAGTAGTGACGTAATGTTTACCAATGAGAACAGAAAATACTTCTCAACTTTATTAATGATACAATAAATAATCATGTGGAGTGGAACCACAGTCGATGGCCTCCACTCCAAACCAACAGATACAGATACTAATGCCGGAAAAAAAATCCCCCCCAGTACCAACAATACCACCAGTCCGATAACATTCTTCTTTGCAAATATACAGGGTCTAAAGCCAGCAACAAACAACAAAATACCTTTCATCCGTGGACTGCTTGCAGAGGCAAAGGCAATGTTCGTGGCTTTCACTGAGACCCACATAAAGGATCACTTGGACAACGAAATATGGATCCCAGGTTACAACCTATACAGATGTGACAGAGTGAACAGGCAAAAGGGGGGGGTTGGCCTGTACATTGCAGAGTCACTTGTTTGCACAGAACTGCTTAATGCCTCAAATGACGTAGTGGAAGTTTTAGCAGTAAAGGTCGAGAACCAAAACCTAGTCATTGTGGTAGTCTACAAGCCTCCGGATGCAACATCCCAGCAATTCCAGGAACAGCTGTTAAAAATTGACCACTGTCTGGAAAATCTTCCAGCTCCTGCACCCAACATCTTGCTCCTGGGGGATTTCAACTTAAGGCACCTAAAATGGAGGAATATAGCAAATAATATTGTTGCAGTAATAACACCAGGAGGCAGCTCTGATGAAAACTCACACTCACACGAGCTTTTAAATCTCTGCACAAAATTCAATTTAAACCAGCAAATAATAGAGCCTACTAGACTGGAGAATACACTAGACCTCATCTTCACTAACAATGATGATCTGATAAGAAATGTCACCATATCAAAAACAATATACTCAGATCACAACATAATTGAGGTTCAGACATGTATGCGTGGAGCCCCAGACCGACAAAATGAGACTAGTCACGAGGGAGCATTCACCAAATTCAACTTCAATAACAAAAACATAAAGTGGGACCAAGTAAACCAAGTCCTAACCGATATAAGCTGGGAAGATATACTAAGCAACACAGACCCAAACTTATGCCTAGAACAGATTAACTCGGTGGCACTCGATGTATGCACAAGGCTTATTCCTCTAAGAAAAAGGAGGAGTAGATGTAAAATAGAAAGAGACAGGCGCTCCCTTTACAGGCGACGGAAAAGAATAACAGAGCGGCTAAAAGAGGTCAATATATCTGAAATGCGCAGGGAGACACTGGTCAGAGAAATAGCAAGCATCGAACTTAAGCTAAAAGAATCCTTTAGGAGTCAGGAATCGCGGGAAGAACTAAAAGCCATAAATGAAATCGAAAGAAACCCAAAGTATTTCTTCTCCTATGCCAAATCAAAATCGAGAACAACGTCCAGTATTGGGCCCCTACTTAAACAAGATGGGTCCTACACAGATGACAGCAAGGAAATGAGTGAGCTACTCAAGTCCCAATATGACTCAGTTTTTAGCAAGCCGCTAACCAGACTGAGAGTCGAAGATCAAAATGAATTTTTTATGAGAGAGCCACAAAATTTGATTAACACAAGCCTATCCGATGTTATCCTGACGCCAAATGACTTCGAACAGGCGATAAATGACATGCCCATGCACTCTGCCCCAGGGCCAGACTCATGGAACTCTGTGTTCATCAAGAACTGCAAGAAGCCCCTATCACGAGCCTTTTCCATCCTATGGAGAGGGAGCATGGACACGGGGGTCGTCCCTCAGTTACTAAAAACAACAGACATAGCCCCACTCCACAAAGGGGGCAGTAAAGCAACAGCAAAGAACTACAGACCAATAGCACTAACATCCCATATCATAAAAATCTTTGAAAGGGTCCTAAGAAGCAAGATCACCACCCATCTAGAAACCCATCAGTTACACAACCCAGGGCAACATGGGTTTAGAACAGGTCGCTCCTGTCTGTCTCAACTACTGGATCACTACGACAAGGTCCTAAATGCACTAGAAGACAAAAAGAATGCAGATGTAATATATACAGACTTTGCAAAAGCTTTCGACAAGTGTGACCATGGCGTAATAGCGCACAAAATGCGCGCTAAAGGAATAACAGGAAAATAACAAAAAGGCACAATACCGTGACTGGAACGATACACAAATAACCCGCACATAAAAGACAGAAGCTTACGACGACGTTTCGGTCCGACTTGGACCATTGACAAAGTCACACTCTGTGACTGTCAATGGTCCAAGTCGGACCGAAACGTCGTCGTAAGCTTCTGTCTTTTATGTGCGGGTTATTTGTGTATAATAACAGGAAAAGTCGGTCGATGGATCTATAATTTCCTCACTAACAGAACACAGAGAGTAGTCGTCAACAGAGTAAAGTCCGAGGCAGCTACGGTGAAAAGCTCTGTTCCACAAGGCACAGTACTAGCTCCCATCTTGTTCCTCATCCTCATATCCGACATAGACAAGGATGTCAGCCACAGCACCGTGTCTTCCTTTGCAGATGACACCCGAATCTGCATGACAGTGTCTTCCATTGCAGACACTGCAAGGCTCCAGGCGGACATCAACCAAATCTTTCAGTGGGCTGCAGAAAACAATATGAAGTTCAACGATGAGAAATTTCAATTACTCAGATATGGTAAACATGAGGAAATTAAATCTTCATCAGAGTACAAAACAAATTCTGGCCACAAAATAGAGCGAAACACCAACGTCAAAGACCTGGGAGTGATTATGTCGGAGGATCTCAACTTCAAGGACCATAACATTGTATCAATTGCATCTGCTAGAAAAATGACAGGATGGATAATGAGAACCTTCAAAACTAGGGAGGCCAAGCCCATGATGACACTCTTCAGGTCACTTGTTCTATCTAGGCTGGAATATTGCTGCACTCTAACAGCACCGGTCCTGGTCAACAAGGCTGTCAGCGTGCCTCGTTGTGCTCCCGGTTTTCTGGTGTTTTCACGGTCGCTCTTACGTGCTAGAACTTTAATTTGTGTCATCAATCCTATACGATACATCCCTCTAGCGCCTGGAACCAATCTTGGGCGGAAAACATTATATACTGAGTCAAAAAAGGAGAATTAGTGTGCATTACCTAGCAGAGTTTACTGCCAGAGGGGAATCATAGGCCTGTTTCCCGTGTGAAAAAAATAATAATAATTGAACTTTGTGTCAGAGGAAAGAAAGTCTCCCTGAAAGCATTGAGTATACATAGTGTATAGTGTATACTACAGTGGCTCCCTAGTATATTGATGATAAAGGCTAAAGTGTCATTTGAAAACAGGTGAATTTGTAAATGAAGTGATAAGCCTATAGAGGCAGGTGCCAGAAGTCGCCAGAAACTTACCACAGGTCAGCTGTTTTAATAATCTTCCTGGCTTGCTAGTGTACTCGCATATAATCTAGTGATACCAGTGAATAGCAGAATACAGTGTTGTAGTAGCAACTAACCAGTATTATAATGGTACTTAGTGGAGTGGAGTGACTTTCATTAGTTTCTTTTTCTTGAAATACCAGACGTTACTGTGAATTTCATATAACCTGTAGTTACCAGCGGTCGCAATATACACAACGAGAAGCAATTATTACTACAGAAAAAGCGTCCTTCCTCCAAAATTTGCACCAGTCAACTATAGTGATAATATAGCATTTATTGTGGTGGAGACGGAAAAAACAAAAATAGAAAAGCCAGATACAGCGATTGATAAACAAAGAGGTCGACTGTACGTCATTGTAGGAGCTGCCAGATATCACCGGCTCTTCAACACGCAAGTTATACTTTTGTATCAGTCAAATCACATATTACTCGGGTAGATAATTTCCAGTAGATCCTTCATGTGTTAGCTCAAATCACCGACCAGTATGTTTTAAATAATTGACCCACTGATCAGAGCAGATCGACTGGTCCGAACCCTTGACTGGTCCGAACCCGGGACTGGTTTCAAACAGTTTCGTTGGACAATAAAGCAGACTGTAAACGGATGGGTTTGTAGGCGCCCTTATAAACACAAACATTAAAAATCAGGAACGTGACGGTAAGCTGTCCAATATACAAAAAGAGTTAGAAACAGAAATACAAATAGCTAGAGCTTCATTTAAGGTTATTAATATAATATTCAAGAGGTTGCTAGTAGAATTGCAGTAAATCAACCATTCACATCATTATGAAGCTGTGTGTAGTCTGTGGTCAGTCAAACAAACGGGCTTCCACATGGATAAATTGTCATTTTTGTGGAAATTGGTGTCACGCTCCTTGTGCAGATATCCCAGAACTAGCTACAAGCAGTATTAAAACAGAGAAGTGTTTTTGGGTATGCCCAAATGAGGAAAATCTGTGGACTAAAATCCCCTCAAGGAAGGTTCCTTGATGTTGGTGAGGGGCTCTTGATTTAGGGAATTGGATCTGTGCTCCAGTTCCCCGAATTAAGCCTGAATGAGGCGCTGTATAATCCTCCGGGTTTAGCGCTTCCCCCTTGATTATAATAATAATAATGTGGACTAAAATCACAAGGGTATTAAAAGAGGACAACATCAAAGCTGCTTTCATAGAAAACCTGGAAGCTTTCTACAACAGATGGGAACATAAAAAGTCTGGGCTGAATGGTACTGCCCTTGATACTGGCCATGTAGTCACAAACTGTAAGGCTGGAGGTGATGTCCTGGTAGTCAGTAAATGTGGGGCTGATAGTGCTGTCCTGGGAGACAGTAATGGTGAAGCTGGAGGTGCTGTCCTGGGAGACAGAAATGGTGAAGCTGGAGATACTGTCCTGGGAGACAGTAATGGTGAAGCTGGAGATTTTGTCCAGGTAGTCGGGAATTATACGCAGGAAGGAATACATATAAATGACCTCATAGAGGACAGGAGCCATAGTAGGGAAACAAGTGTAGTCAAAGATAAGATAAAACCAATATTGCAAACTAGAAATACCGCAGGAAATAGCAAACAAGAGGACTCCAATAGCAATAGTGAGGATAAATTACCAAAAACAACTGGTGGGAGCTCCATTGTTGGTGCTAGGGAGGATAGGAATAAGACAGGGAAACATGCACCAACAGGGAATACAGTCACAGAAACCCAAGGCAAACGGAAACCAAGCCTGTGCACATACTATGCACTTGGTATCTGCTGGCATGGGAAATCTGGAAAAACAGATGGGACATGCAACTATGACCACCCTAGAAAATGTCATGTCCATATGACAACAGGAAAATGCAAACTCCCTTCCTGTAAGCTTTTTCACCCTGAAATGTGTACCTCTTCAGTACAGGAAAGACTGTGCTATAACTTAAATTGCCAGGCATACCATCTAAAGGGGACAAAAAGATACAAAACATCCAGGCCATGGGAAAACCTGGGTAGCCACAGCCACTCAAGAGGGAGAGGTTTTTTAGTGCCAGGAAGGAAAAAAAACTGGCAGGAAATGGCAGAAATCGTACACCAAATCCAGTCATTCCTGGAGTGGAACCACAGTCGATGGCCTCCACTCCAAACCAACAGATACAGATACTAATGCCGGAAAAAAAATCCCCCCCCAGTACCAACAATACCACCAGTCCGATAACATTCTTCTTTGCAAATATACAGGGTCTAAAGCCAGCAACAAACAACAAAATACCTTTCATCCGTGGACTGCTTGCAGAGGCAAAGGCAATGTTCGCGGCTTTCACTGAGACCCACATAAAGGATCACTTGGACAACGAAATATGGATTTCAGGTTACAACCTATACAGATGTGACAGAGTGAACAGGCAAAAGGGGGGGGTTGGCCTGTACATTGCAGAGTCACTTGTTTGCACAGAACTGCTTAATGCCTCAAATGATGTAGTGGAAGTTTTAGCAGTAAAGGTCGAGAACCAAAACCTAGTCATTGTGGTAGTCTACAAGCCTCCGGATGCAACTTCCCAGCAATTCCAGGAACAGCTGTTAAAAATTGACCACTGTCTGGAAAATCTTCCAGCTCCTGCACCCAACATCTTGCTCCTGGGGGATTTCAACTTAAGGCACCTAAAATGGAGGAATATAGCAAATAATATTGTTGCAGAAATAACACCAGGAGGCAGCTCTGATGAAAACTCACACTCACACGAGCTTTTAAATCTCTGCACAAAATTCAATTTAAACCAGCAAATAATAGAGCCTACTAGACTGGAGAATACACTAGACCTCATATTCACTAACAATGATGATCTGATAAGAAATGTCACCATATCAAAAACAATATACTCAGATCACAACATAATTGAGGTTCAGACATGTATGCGTGGAGCCCCAGACCGACAAAATGAGACTAGTCACGAGGGAGCATTCACCAAATTCAACTTCAATAACAAAAACATAAAGTGGGACCAAGTAAACCAAGTCCTAACCGATATAAGCTGGGAAGATATACTAAGCAACACAGACCCAAACTTATGCCTAGAACAGATTAACTCGGTGGCACTCGATGTATGCACAAGGCTTATTCCTCTAAGAAAAAGGAGGAGTAGATGTAAAATAGAAAGAGACAGGCGCTCCCTTTACAGGCGACGGAAAAGAATAACAGAGCGGCTAAAAGAGGTCAATATATCTGAAATGCGCAGGGAGACACTGGTCAGAGAAATAGCAAGCATCGAACTTAAGCTAAAAGAATCCTTTAGGAGTCAGGAATCGCGGGAAGAACTAAAAGCCATAAATGAAATCGAAAGAAACCCAAAGTATTTCTTCTCCTATGCCAAATCAAAATCGAGAACAACGTCCAGTATTGGGCCCCTACTTAAACAAGATGGGTCCTACACAGATGACAGCAAGGAAATGAGTGAGCTACTCAAGTCCCAATATGACTCAGTTTTTAGCAAGCCGCTAACCAGACTGAGAGTCGAAGATCAAAATGAATTTTTTATGAGAGAGCCACAAAATTTGATTAACACAAGCCTATCCGATGTTATCCTGACGCCAAATGACTTCGAACAGGCGATAAATGACATGCCCATGCACTCTGCCCCAGGGCCAGACTCATGGAACTCTGTGTTCATCAAGAACTGCAAGAAGCCCCTATCACGAGCCTTTTCCATCCTATGGAGAGGGAGCATGGACACGGGGGTCGTCCCACAGTTACTAAAAACAACAGACATAGCCCCACTCCACAAAGGGGGCAGTAAAGCAACAGCAAAGAACTACAGACCAATAGCACTAACATCCCATATCATAAAAATCTTTGAAAGGGTCCTAAGAAGCAAGATCACCACGCATCTAGAAACCCATCAGTTACACAACCCAGGGCAACATGGGTTTAGAACAGGTCGCTCCTGTCTGTCTCAACTATTGGACCACTACGACAAGGTCCTAAATGCACTAGAAGACAAAAAGAATGCAGATGTAATATATACAGACTTTGCAAAAGCCTTCGACAAGTGTGACCATGGCGTAATAGCGCACAAAATGCGTGCTAAAGGAATAACAGGAAAAGTCGGTCGATGGATCTATAATTTCCTCACTAACAGAACACAGAGAGTAGTCGTCAACAGAGTAAAGTCCGAGGCAGCTACGGTGAAAAGCTCTGTTCCACAAGGCACAGTACTCGCTCCCATCTTGTTCCTCATCCTTATATCCGACATAGACAAGGATGTCAGCCACAGCACCGTGTCTTCCTTTGCAGATGACACCCGAATCTGCATGACAGTGTCTTCCATTGCAGACACTGCAAAGCTCCAGGCAGACATCAACCAAATCTTTCAGTGGGCTGCAGAAAACAATATGAAGTTCAACGATGAGAAATTTCAATTACTCAGATATGGTAAACATGAGGAAATTAAATCGTCATCAGAGTACAAAACAAATTCTGGCCACAAAATAGAGCGAAACACCAACGTCAAAGACCTGGGAGTGATCATGTCGGAGGATCTCACCTTCAAGGACCATAACATTGTATCAATCGCATCTGCTAGAAAAATGACAGGATGGATAATGAGAACCTTCAAAACTAGGGAGGCCAAGCCCATGATGACACTCTTCAGGTCACTTGTTCTATCTAGGCTGGAATATTGCTGCACACTAACAGCACCTTTCAAGGCAGGTGAAATTGCCGACCTAGAAAATGTACAGAGAACTTTCACGGCGCGCATAACGGAGATAAAACACCTCAATTATTGGGAGCGCTTGAGGTTCCTAAACCTGTATTCCCTGGAACGCAGGAGGGAGAGATACATGATTATATACACCTGGAAAATCCTAGAGGGACTAGTACCGAACTTGCACACGAAAATCACTCATTACGAAAGCAAAAGACTTGGCAGACGATGCACCATCCCCCCAATGAAAAGCAGGGGTGTCACTAGCACGTTAAGAGACCATACAATAAGTGTCAGGGGCCCGAGACTGTTCAACTGCCTCCCAGCACACATAAGGGGGATTACCAACAGACCCCTGGCAGTCTTCAAGCTGGCACTGGACAAGCACCTAAAGTCAGTTCCTGATCAGCCGGGCTGTATGTTGGTTTGCTCGTATGTTGGTTTGCGTGCAGCCAGCAGCAACAGCCTGGTTGATCAGGCTCTGATCCACCAGGAGGCCTGGTCACTCAGACCGGGCACCATCCCCCCGCAGGGGTGGGGGACCATACGTCAGGGGCCCGAGACTGACTGCCTCCCCCCATAAGGGGGATTACCAACAGACCCCTGGCACTCTCTCCAGTCAGTGAAACTCTGGTTGATCAGCTGTCCAAAGGCCTGGTCACAGACCGGGCCGCGGGGGCGTTGACCCCCGAAACTCTCTCCAGGTAAACTCCAGGTAATATTGAGGAAACTCAAATATCACTTTGAGTATAGGCAACAGATCCTATATTTATTCATCTTCAACAATGCATAAAAAAAAACTTGAATTTAAAGAAAAACATTGCAATACCAGAAAAACACTAGTTCCGATTTGACCTTGAGTACAGGTAACATCTTAATGAATCTGATCTTACATTTCCTTGCCTTCAGTCTGCAAAATCATCTATCACATCATCAAAACCAATGATTTTCCCTATATAGGCCTATTTGTACTCTGTAATCATATAGGCTATATAGAAACGAATGATTTTTCTCGTGTTGCTGCAGCACCGTTTTGTGCATTAGTGTCACCTTTAGAGGCTCTATGGTGTCACCCGGGGCGGCCCTCCCCCATCCCCCCCTTACGACGCCACTGGTACTATAATGAACTATGTTTAGTCGCTGGTTAGCTCAAACTACTTTACGCTACTGTATATCATTATGTAATAACACCGGCCAGCAATGGTTTCAGTGCAGTTTAAAAACATTTCTGCCTAATTTTGGGATGCTGAATTCAAATCTGAACTTTTGTTCCAATAGTTTCTTTAAAATAGAACTCCACGGTGAACAGTTTCACCAAGATATGGCCATCAAGGAGAAGAATCTGGGAAACCTGGCTGTTTTGATTGGCGACACCTGCTGGACAATGGTGCGGAAGACCCGCCATACTGAACACAAGCAGTAAAGAAAAAGCCTGAAAACTGTCATGTAAATGTTTGTATAACTGGAATTTTATTTATGCATACTATATATGAATTTACGTTAAGGAAGATTAAGTTTTGTCAATGCCATGCACCACACTAGTATCTATGCATTATATAATACCTACGGTATGAGTGTTAGGTATGTGATAAATGGACTTTAAACAGCCAAAATATTGACCAGGAGGTTAAAAAAACACTACATGATAAAGACTAAAGTTTCAAATTTTCCACTATTAAAACATAGGGATTTGGAGTTTCCCCTCTGATTAAAATAAAAAAAAGCTCCTTTTGGAGAAACTATACAAGTTTGCTAATGTTTTTTCATTGATTACAACACTTCAGGGATTGGAAGTTTCAGGAGCCGGAAGTTACGTCTATTGCTATAGATATACTGTGACACGAAGTAACTTACCTGGGAGACGCGCTAAATTGCTGACCTAGAAAATGTACAGAGAACCTTCACGGCGCGCATAACGGAGATAAAACACCTCAATTACTGGGAGCGCTTGAGGTTCCTAAACCTGTATTCCCTGGAACGCAGGCAGGAGAGATACATGATTATATACACCTGGAAAATCCTAGAGGGACTAGTACCGAACTTGCACACGAAAATCACTCATTACGAAAACAAAAGACTTGGCAGACGATGCACCATCCCCCCAATGAAAAGCAGGGGTGTCACTAGCACGTTAAGAGACCATACAATAAGTGTCAGGGGCCCAAGACTGTTCAACTGCCTCCCAGCATACATAAGGGGGATTACCAACAGACCCCTGGCAGTCTTCAAGCTGGCACTGGACAAGCACCTAAAGTCGGTTCCTGACCAGCCGGGCTGTGGCTCGTACGTTGGTTTGCGTGCAGCCAGCAGCAACAGCCTGGTTGATCAGGCTCTGATCCACCAGGAGGCCTGGTCACAGACCGGGCCGCGGGGGCGTTGACCCCCGAAACTCTCTCCAGGTAAACTCCAGGTATAGGGGTGATGCAGCGTCTGCTAATGATAGGTAATCAGGTTCACTCAGAGGAAGGGAAAGATGGCTCCAATTTCTCTAGTGATGAGAGCTGTGATGAATGGTTTGAAAAACCGACAAGTTGAGGATTGAAACATTTATGCAACATATGGGAATCTTTATTCAGGAAATGTTTCGCACCTGAAGTCGGTTCCTGACCAGCCGGGCTGTGGCTCGTACGTTGGTTTGCGTGCAGCCAGCAGTAACAGCCTGGTTGATCAGGCTCTGATCCACCAGGAGGCCTGGTCACAGACCGCTCTGCGGGGGCGTTGACCCCCGGAACTCTCTCCAGGTAAACAGTGGCTTCATCAGTCCAATACAAAGCAGAAGGTGCAAGGAGAGAAGGAGTTTGAGGTAATCAGTCCCTCAGCCTGGAGTCTATGTGTTCAGTCCATCAATCTTGTAGAATGTACAGCATAGAGCCGTAGAAGTGGCTTATATACTGTAGTCAGGTGAGGCGAAGCAGGAGGCGGTGGGGTCATAGTGGTACCATCCACTAGTCGAAGTAGGTCTTCGTCCAAAGGTTGGACAAGTGTTGAAGAATTCTTTGTAACAAGATCCCATGATGCTACAGTGTCTGACAGTTGTGATGAATGCTTTGAAAAACCGACAAGTCTACAAAATAAAGATACTTGTCGGTTTTTCAAACCATTCATCACAACTGTCAGACACTGCGGCATCATGGGATCTTGTTACGAAGAATTCTTCAACACCTGTCCAACCTTTGGACGAAGACCTAGTTCGACTAGTGGATGGTACCACTATGACCCCACCGCCTCCTGCTTCGCCACATCTGACTACAGTATATAAGCCACTTCTACGGCCCTGTGCTGTACATTCTACAAGATTG
Source organism: Cherax quadricarinatus (assembly GCF_038502225.1). Lineage (NCBI taxonomy): Eukaryota > Metazoa > Arthropoda > Malacostraca > Decapoda > Parastacidae > Cherax > Cherax quadricarinatus. Next base: position 1,617,299 of record NC_091341.1, read on the forward strand.
ATGGACTGAACACATCGACTCCAGGCTGAGGGACTGATTACCTCAAACTCCTCCTCCCCTTGCACCTTCTGCTTTGTATTGGACTAATGAAGCCACTGTGTGGCGAAACGTTTCCTGAATAAAGATTCCCATATGTTGCACAAGTGTCTCAATCTTCAGTGATGAGAACTCTTCCCAGGCATCAAGGGACTATGATTGTCTGTGGTTCTGACAAACTTATCCACTGTTGCGTAGACCTGTCTGTTATGATCAAAACTCCAAGGTCATACAGCGCCACAGGTTAGGGTGTGATCTGTGTAATATGCTTGATCTGAAACTAGCAAGGGTGGAGATTATTATTATAATCAAAGGGGAAGCGCTAAACCCGGCGGATTATACAGCGCCTGGGGGGGGGGGATGTGGAAGGCATTCAGGCTTAATTCGGGGAACTGGAGCACAGATCCAATTCCCTAAATCAAGAGCCCCTCACCAACATCAAGGAACCTTCCTTGAGGGGTCAAGGGTGGAGAGTTTAACGGAGGGAGAGTTCATAAGGGCGGTGAGGAGTGCTTTCCAGGAAGTATAATCAAAGGTTGTGTAACAGATATGTCAAAATGTCAAAGGTGGGTAGACTTGTCTGAAGTGTCCGACACAGTACACTCTCATATCTGAAAGCTTCCTAAAGGATCTTTGTACTATTAGTATTTACTCTTATTCTAATAGAATATACTGGGTATCATTTCCTTGAAAATCTAAGACTACACAACGTTTTGTCAACAACTGTCAGCGCTGTATGGCCCTTGTGGGTTTAGCGCTTAGTTATGATTATAACGTCGACAACTGCAGCCGTCTAAGATGAACCAAGAAAACTTCTTGCACGTTATTATAATCAAAGAAAGCACTAAACCGACAAGGGTCATACAGCAGCAACTTGCACAGATGTTAATCTCCCGACTTGCTAACTGATAACTCAATGATAAGGTGATAACACCTTACAGGTTACATGATAAGTCACATCTTGGCTAGTGCTGCCACGGTAGGTATTCAGTGCAATCTCAGATTCATTCATAGTTTGAAATTATAATATTCATATTCCCGTGAGGATCATACCAGGAGGCCTGGTCACAGACCGGGCCGCGGGGGCGTTGACCCCCGAAACTCTCTCCAGGTCTCCAGGTAAACAGCAGCTTGGAAATCCGGATTGATCCGAGGAAGGTGAGGGTAGCAGCTACTCCTTGTCTCAAGAGACCCTCAGCACCATCATCTTCTTTAAAGCAGTTATCAATTTAATTATCCAAGCAAGTATACAAAATATATCATGTCACTGTGCTAAAATGTATCCTGGCACTGTGCTAAAATGTTGATATCAGAGAAGGGCTCGGCAAATATTGGTGGTTCATCCAAGTACAGTTGGTTAGGTCAGGCCAGGTTAGGCTAACATGCAAAGGTATGAGAGGCTGAGCAACAATTTGAGAATGACATGACTGCAAAAGCCAAATCTGAACCAAAACTGCTTCACAGTCATGGCAGAAGAAAGACGAACGTAAAAGACCAGGTAATTTGATTGGAGGAGGAGAGCTTACTAGAGACGACAAGGAGATCTGCAAGGTGTTCAACAAACAATTTAATGTCAGTGGAAACAAAAGAATACCACAGAGCCTGGGAAAAACGAGCACACTAACAGATTGATGAATTACATATGTGCAACATCTGGGTATCTTTATTTTGTAGATATTTTGCCAACCAGTGTCTTTATCAATACAATACATGGATGTGATGTGAAGACTGAGGTGCTCATTACCTTATCCTAGACTGAGGGACTGATTACTCCATCTACTGTCTTCTGTATATAGTTATACAATCTTCAGATCATATTCATGTATTGTACTGATAAAGTCACTAAACAGCGAAACGTCTACAAAATAAAGATACCGAGATGTTGCACATGTGTTTAATTCACCTTGTTGGTATTACATACCATTAACACAGACACTAACAGGTACTGAACATGATACTCATAACAGGGAGAGAGGTGATAAAACCGTTGAGTGAGCTGGATATATTACAGTCAATGGGACCCGACAAGATATCACCATGGATTCTGAAAGAGGAGAACAGAAGCACTGTCTGAGCTACTTAGATCAATAACAAGTCAATGGATACAGGCCAGCTGCCAGAGATCTGGAAGACAGCAGATATACGCGAGAGAGGGATGGGTGGATTGCATATTCTTGTACTGCAAGTAGGAATCTGATAAGATACCTCATACAAGACTGATGCATAAATTTGAGGTACAAACTGGGATAAGAGGGAATGTACTCCATTGGATCAAAAAGTACCTGACTGGGAAGGAGACAGTGGATGATTATCTGAGATGTCAAAATGAGGAAGTTTAACAAAAGAAGCTCTGTAAGAAGCGCAAAGTTCTGTATTAGGACATACTAAAAGGGATTTAGGTCAGATGTATTCCTGTTTACTGATGATGTACAACTAATGAGAATAAAAACTGACAAGGAAAGAATATAAATGGATCTGGACAAACTGCAAGAAAGGTCGGATTAGTGGTTACTCGAATTCAACTCCGGTAAATGCAAGGTTATGAAGATTGGGAAGGGGCAAGAATATCAAACTGAATAGACTCAGGGATCAGAGGCTGTTTTTCTCACTCAAGGAAAAAGACTTAGGAGTGAGCATATTGCCGGAGGCACGCATCGGCTGAATAACCTCTGCAACCAATGTTCATTTGGCAAATCTTAGCAAAGTCAGTCATGGCCCTTTATGCAACATGTTAGGTTCATCTTGGAGTGTGCAGCACCAGCATGGAATTTTCACCTGATAAAGAATTTTAAGAAACTGGATAAGGTACAAAGGTATGCAATGGGGCTAGTTCCAGAAGCTGAAGAGAAGCTAATGGATACTGAAACTTACAATATTAAAGGAAGAAGGAATCAGGGGCAACATACAGTATACTCACGGAACTGATAGTGGACAGGAACAATTAGAGAGGTGGGAAATAGGTACAGAGGGCACAACTGAAAGTTAGAGACACGAGTCACAAGCATGACAGTAAGTACTTCTTCAGCTCAGGGTCCATATATAGTTTTAAATGTAGATACAATAAGGATTAGGAATGAATCTGACAAAGTTGAGAGACAGGGCCAGGAGCTAAGATTCGACCATTGCAACACATACAGATAGGTAATTTCTTACACCTACACTCGCTCACTCACTCTTTCACACACACACACACACACACACACACACACACACACACACACACAGGATCAAATGGAAGGACAAGCGCACCCCCCCAGAAACACCTGCAGAAGGACTCCAGCCACGACACCCCCAAGGCAACTGAACAATCCAAACCAACCATCACACACCGATCCCTCTGTTTCCACCCCCCGCACCACAGTTACAGTATTAGAACAGAAGCTGAAGGTTTGGTACACAAATGCAGATGGATTAACGAATAAACATGAGGAATGGCAAGAAAGAATCAATGAGAAGTCCCCAGACATCATAGCAGTTACAGAAACAAAACTCATGGAGACAATAACAGATGCAATCTTCCCACCAGGATACCAGATCATGAGGAAAGATAGAAGGGGCAGGGGGGGAGGTGGGGTTGCTCTGCTCGTAAAAAACAGATAAAAATTCGAGAAAATGGAAGGAATAGATGAGATGGGAGAAAGAGACTACATAGCAGGTACACTTCAGTCTGGGGAACACAAAGTGGTCATTGCAGTGATGTATAATCCACCACAGAACTGCAGGAGGCCAAGAGAGGAATATGAAGAGAGCAACGGAGCAATGGTGGACACACTTGCTGAGGTGGCAAGAAGAGCTCACTCCAGCAGAGCAAAGTTGCTGGTTATGGGGGATTTCAACCACAGGGAGATTGACTGGGAAAACCTGGAGTCACATGGGGGTCCCGAAACATGGAGAGCCAGGAAGTTGGACATGGTGCTGGAAAACCTCATGCACCAACATGTTAAGGACACTACCAGAGTGAGAGGGGAGGATGAACCAGCAAGATTGGACCTTGTGTTCACCCTGGGCAGCTCAGATATTGAGGACATCAAGTATGAGAGTCCCCTAGGAGCTAGCGACCACGTGGTTCTGTGCTTTGAATACATAGTAGAGCTGCAAGTGGAGAGAATAACAGGAGTTGAATGGGAAAAGCCTGACTATAAAAGAGGGGACTACACAGGGTTGAAGAACTTCCTGCGGGAGGTCCAGTGGGACAGAGAACTGGCAGGAAAGCCAGTAAATGAAATGATGGAATATGTAACAACAAAATGCAAGGAGGCAGTGGAAAGGTTTATTCCCAAGGGCAACAGTAACAACGGGAAGACCAGAACGAGCCCCTGGTTTACCCGACGGTGTAAGGAGGCAAAAAGTGCAATAGAGAATGGAAAAAGTACAGAAGGCAGAGAACACACGAAAATAGGAAGATCAGTCGCAGAGCCAGGAATGAGTACGCACAGGTAAGGAGGGAGGCCCAGCGACAGTATGAAAATGACATAGCATCGAGAATCAAGACTGACCCGAAACTGTTGTATAGCCACATTAGGAGGAAGACAACAGTCAAAGACCAGGTGATCAGATTAAGGACAGAAGGTGGAGAACTCACAAGAAATGATCAGGAGGTATGTGAGGAGCTGAACAGGAGATTTAAGGAAGTTTTTACAGTAGAGACAGGAAGGGCTGTGGGAAGACAGCACAGAAGGGAACATCAAGAGGGAATATACCAACAAGTGTTGGATGACATACGAACAACTGAGGAGGAGGTGAAGAAGCTCTTAAGTGACCTTGACACCTCAAAGGCCATGGGACTGGACATCTCCCCATGGGTCCTTAGAGAAGGAGCAGAGATGCTGTATGTGCCTCTAACCACAATCTTCAACACATCCCTTGAAACTGGGCAACTACCTGAGAAATGGAAGACAGCTAATGTAGTCCCCATATTTAAGAAAGGAAACAGAAATGAGGCACTAAACTACAGACCTGTGTCTCTGACATGTATTGTGTGCAAAGTCATGGAGAAGATTATCAGGAGGAGAGTGGTCGAACACCTGGAAAGGAACAAGATTATAAATGAAAACCAGCATGGGTTCATGGAAGGCAAATCTTGTATCACAAACCTCCTGGAGTTTTATGACAAGGTAACAGAAGTAAGACACGAGAGAGAGGGGTGGGTAGATTGCGTTTTCCTAGACTGCAGGAAGGCCTTTGACACAGTTCCCCACAAGAGATTAGTGCAGAAGCTGGAGGATCAGGCGCACGTAAAAGGGAGGGCACTGCAATGGATAAGGGAATACCTGACAGGGAGGCAGCAACGAGTCATGGTACGTGAAGAGGTATCACAGTGGGCGCCTGTTACGAGCGGGGTCCCACAGGGGTCAGTTCTAGGACCAGTACTATTTTTGATATATGTGAACGACATGATGGAAGGAATAGACTCTGAAGTGTCCCTGTTCGCAGATGACGTGAAGTTGATGAGAAGAATTAAATCGGACGAGGATGAGGCAGGACTGCAAAGAGACCTGGACAGGCTGGACATGTGGTCCAGCAACTGGCTTCTCGAATTCAATCCAGCCAAATGCAAAGTCATGAAGATTGGGGAGGGGCAAAGAAGACCGCAGACAGAGTATAGGCTAGGTGGACAAAGTCTACAGACCTCACTCAGGGAGAAAGACCTTGGGGTGACCATAACACCGAGCACATCACCGGAGGCACATATCAACCAAATAACCGCTGCAGCATACAGGCGCCTGGCAAACCTGAGAATAGCGTTCCGATACCTTAATAAGGAATCGTTCAAGACACTGTACACTGTGTATGTTAGGCCCATACTGGAGTATGCAGCACCAGTCTGGAACCCACACCTGGTCAAGCACGTCAAGAAGTTAGAGAAAGTACAAAGGTTTGCAACAAGGCTAGTCCCAGAGCTCAAGCGAATGTCGTACGAGGAAAGGTTAAGGGAAATTGGACTGACGACACTGGAGGACAGAAGGGTCAGGGGAGACATGATAACACCATACAAGATACTGCGGGGAATAGACAAGGTGGACAGAGATAGGATGTTCCAGAGAGGGGACACAGGGACAAGGGGTCACAACTGGAGGCTGAAGACTCAGACGAGTCACAGGGACGTTAGGAAGTATTTCTTCAGTCATAGAGTTGTCAGCAAGTGGAATAGCCTAGCAAGTGAAGTAGTGGAGGCAGGAACCATACATAGTTTTAAGAAGAGGTATGACAAAGCTCAGGAAGCAGAGAGAGATAGGATCCAGTAGCGATCAGTGAAGAGGCGGGGCCAGGAGCTGAGTCTCGACCCCTGCAACCACAATTAGGTGAGTACAATTAGGTGAGTACACACACACACACACACAAACACACTGGAAGAATGGAGACAGGAGAGATGGGGGGGGGGTATGATAATGACATATAAAAGACTGAGAGGAATCGACAACAGAGACAGGATGTTCCAGAGATGGGACACAGCAACAAGGGGTCACAGTTGGAAGTTGAAGACTCAGATGAATCACAGGGATGTTTGTGCAGTCACAGAGTTGTCAGGAAGTGGAATAGTCTGGGACGTGATGTAGTGGAGGCAGGATCCATGCATAGCTTTAAGAAGAGGTATGATAAAGCTCATGGAGCAGGAAGAGTGACCTAGTAGCTGCAAGTGAAGAGGCGGGGCCAGGAACTGACTCGACCCCTGCAACCACAACTAGGTGAGTATACACACACGTGACGAGGTGTCAGAGTGGGCGCCTATGACGAGCGGAGTTCTACAAGGGTCAATCCTAGGGCCAGTGCTCTTTTTGGTATATGTGAATGACATGACAGAATGGACAGACTCAGTGTCCCTGTTTGCAGATAACATGAAGCTAATGTGGAGAATTCAAATGGATGAGGATCAGGTGGGACTACAAAGGGATCTGGACAGGTTGCAAACCTGGTCCAATAATCGCTCCTGGAGTTTAACCCCACCAAATGCAAAGTCATGAAGATTGGGGAAAGTGAAAGAAGACTGCAGACAGAGTACAGGCTAGGGGACCAAAGACTGCAAACCTCACTCAAATAAATGGATCTTGGGGTCAGTATAATGCCGAGCACATTTCCTGAGGCACACATCAACCAATTAACTGATGCAGCACATGGGCAGCAGGCAAAACTCAGAATATCGTTGACATGATAACAACATATAAAATACTGAGATGAATTGACAGGGTGGATAGGGACACCACCTATGACTGCTGCACCTCTCCTGCCATATGGTTAATAAGCACCTTGAAGCATATATGTGAACAGTATTTAGATAAAGGTAGGGAAGTTTTCATTGCATCTATGGATTTAAAAAAGGCATATGATAGAGTGGATAGGGGAGCAATATGGCAGATGTGCAAGTGTATGGAATAGGTAGTAAGCTACTAAATGCTGCAAAGTTTTTATGAGGATAGTGAGGCTCAGGTTAGGGTGTGTAGGAGAGAGGGAGACTACTTCTCGGTAAAAGTAGGTCTTAGACAGGGATGTGTAATGTCACCATGGTTGTTTAATATATTTATAGATGGAGTTGTAAAAGAAGTAAATGCTTGAGTGTTGGGGAGAGGGGTGGAATTAAAGGATTAAATTTTCGGGAATCAAATACAAAATGGGAGTTGACAGTTACTTTTTGCTGATGATGCTGTACTTTTGGGATATTGTAAAGAAAAGTTGCAGAGGTTAGTGGATGAGTTTTTGGAGGGTGTGTAAAGGTAGAAAATTGAAAGTGAACATAGACAAGAGTAAGCTGATGAGGGTATCAAACAATTTAGATAAAGAAAAATTGGATATCACATAAGAGAGAGGGAGTATAGAAGAAGTGAATGCTTTCAGATATTTGGGAGTTGACTTGTCAGTGGATGGATTTATGAAAGATGAGGTTAACCATAGAACCGATGAAGGAAAAAAGGTGAGTGGTGCATCGAGGTATCTGTGGAGTCAAAAAATGTTATCCATGGAGGCAAAGAAGGGAATGTACGAAAGTATAGTGGTACCAACACTCCTATGTGGGTGTGAAGCTTGGGTTGTAAATGCCGCAGCAAGGAGGCGGCTGGAGGCAGTGGATATGTCGTGTCTAAGGGCAATGGATAGTATAAATATTATGCAGAGAATTTGGAGTGTGGAAATTAGGAGGAGGTGTGGAGCTACTAAAAGTATTAGTCAGAGAGCTGAAGAGGGGTTGTTGAGGGGGTTTGGTCATTTAGAGAGAATGGATCGAAGTAGAATGACTTGGAGAGCATATACATCTGTAGGGGAAGGAAGGCGGGGTAGGGGTTGTCCTCAAAAAAACCATACCCCCGGCCGGGATTGAACCCGCGGTCATAGAGTCTCAAAACTCCAGCCCGTCGCGCTAGCCACTAGACCAGCTAGCCACAATAAGATTCATCCAACTAGGTATATTTCTACACCATAGGAAAGTTAGCACAGGCACCTCTGTGACCACAAATGCAAGTTTTTACAGACGAATCTCCAGCGAGCGTGGCCGTGACGAACTCTAGCTCAAGTCCCTTCACTGCCGTCAACATGACTTAAGAAATCGTAATGACACGATTGCAAATAAACCATACCCCCGGCCGGGATTGAACCCGCGGTCATAGAAGGGACTTGAGCTAGAGTTCGTCACGGCCACGCTAGCTGGAGATTCGTCTGTAAAAACTTGGGGTAGGGGTTGTCCTCAAAAAGGTTGGAAGGAGGGTGTAAAGGAGGTTTCGTGGGCGAGGGGCTTGGACTTCCAGCAAGCATGTGTGAGCTTGTTAGATAGGAGTGAATGAAGTTGAATGATTTTTGGGACCTGACGATCTGTTGGAGTGTGAGCAGGGTAATATTTTGTGAAGGGATTCAGAGAAACCAGTTAGCCAGACTTGATTCCTGGAAATGGGAAGTACAATGCCTGCACTTTAAACGAGGGGTTTGGGATATTGGCAGTTTGGAGGGACTTCTAAACTGTCGTATCTGAGCGCCTCTGCAAAGACAGTACTCACTAATTGTGGTTGCAGTTTTCAAGGCTCAGCTCCTGGCCCCGCCTCTTCACTGAACGCTACTAGGTCCTCACTCTCCCTGCTCCATGAGCTTTATCATACCTCTTCTTAAAGCTATGTATGGTTCCTGCCTCCACTACATCACTCGCCAGACTGATCGACTTCCTGACTTCTCTACGACTGAAGAAATACTTCCTAACATCCCTTTGACTCATCTGAGTCTTCAACTTCCAAGTGTGACCCCTTGTTTCTGTGTCCCCTCTCTGGAACATCCTGTCTCTGTCCACCTTCTCTATTCTGAAGAATTTTGTATGTCGTTATTCGTAGGACATTCCCCTTAGCTCTGGAACTAACCTTGTCGCAAACCTTTGCACTTTCTCTAATTTCTTGACGTGCCTGACCCAGTGTGGGTTCCAAACTGGTGCTGCATACTCCACTATATGCCTGATGTACATGGTGTACAGTGTCTTGAACGATTCCTTACTAAGGTATCTGAATGCTATTTACAGGTTTACCAGGCGCCCATATGCTGCAGCAGTTATCTGGTTGATGTGTGCTTCCGGAGACGTGCTCGGTGTTATGCTCACCCCAAGATCTTTCTCCTTGAGCGAGGTTTGCAGTCTTTGGCCACCTAGCCTATACTCTGTCTGCGGTCTTCTTTGCCCTTCCCGATCTTCATGACTCTGCATTTGACAGGGTTAAATTCGAGAAGCTAGTTGCTGGACCAGGTGTCCAGCCTGTCCAGGTCTCTTTGAAGTCCTGCCTGTGTAGTCCCCCCTTTTATAGTTTGGCTTTTCCCATTCAACTCCTGTTACCCTCTCCACTTGTAACTCTGCTATGTAATCAAAACTCAGGACCATGTGATCAGTAGCCTCTCACATGTGATGTCCTCAATATCTTTCTGACAGTATATAAATCTCTTTCTCACGTCTTGGTATAAAATTAATAAAGCCCCTGTTAGGCAAAACATCTTTAATAAAAATACCCAGGAGTTATACATGTGTCTTGTTCATCATCTTGTTAGTATTATAAATGTACCTTTGATCTAGTTAAGTAAGTAAGTAAGTAAGTAAGTTTATTCAGGTATACACAAATACAGTTACATAGAATTATCATACATAGCAGCATATGTGTAGAGAACCTAGGATAACCCAAAAAAGTCAGACAGAGTTATAACCCTGGGTACTCCAATGTAAACAGTGAAAGGAGAAAAACACTCCGACCCTTAATACATGTACCTGGTAATCTTAAGTCTAAGTAATAGAAAATTTAGATATTAAGCATAACTGTCCATTTAAGATTTATCTTGTTAAGTTTCTCTGGTTTAGTGTACCATGGTCTGGTAGGCAATGCTTTTGCTTCACACACACAGAGTATCCATAGTTCAATCCCTGGTAAGGGTGGAAACACTGGGCATGTTTCCTTACACCTGCTGTCCAGTTCACCTAGCAAGTAAGTAGTAGGTACCTGGGTGCTAGTTGAATGGTGTAGGTTGCATCCTGGGGGACAAGATTGTGGACCCCAGTGTAAATAAGACAGACAGTCCCTCAATGATGCACTGCCTTTCTTAGATATCCTGGGTGGCTAACCCTCCGGGGCTAAAAATCCAAACAAAATCTTATCTCTCTTATCTTATCTTACCTAATTCTTTTAAAACCCTTTAGGGGGCAGTACCGAGTGTGCTCGGACCTGAACGTATGGTTTTTGCGCATGTCCTCCTACTCCCCCCGTGCATCTGGGTTCCCATTCTCTATTTCTGACCAATCAGAAGCCTTCGCTGATTCGCTCCAGCTAAGTGGCGATGGCGTTTCCTTGCTTCCCATTGGTCGAGAGAGCAAAATGTAAACACTTCTAGCTTGGCGTCACCCTGACACGTTTTTTTCGTCGAGTGCTCCTCATATACTTTTGCATTTCACCCTCTACAATGTCGGTAAGTACTGATTTGTGTGTCTAGTGCGTAAATGAATAGTTTAGCTATATTTTGATATATGTATATAAAAAGTCGTTGTGAAGCATAATAAGAGTGCACCATGCAAATGAAAAAAAGTGCAACAAAACAGGTCCGAGCACACTCTGACCCGCCACTTTAGGTGCTATTTTAAACTTTCAGTATATAAATATTTCCATAAAATTTTGTAGTGTATATATGAATTCAGTAGTGGTCTGGGTGTGTACAGAACGTTTTTATTCTCCTTCCAGATCAATCAGAAATTGTTCTATGGTGAGTCCTCCAAGGATAAGTCGAAATTTGTCTGTGTTTGGGATGTAAGTGACTCAGGTCAAGACCCAGATGACCTGCAATTGGTGCAGTGGTGATGAACTGTCAAACTTGGAATTCCCATCTGGATTTCGGTTCCAACGTGCAGAAAGGCCAGATGACAGTGTGAGGTTGGATAGACAACTAGGTCACTGGCCAGTGCTAGGTAAGAATAAAAGAATAATCATGTCATCCTCATTTTCCTGTGCCACATGCAAAGTAAATCTATGCATCAAGAAGGATAGAAATTGCTTCATAAAGTTTCATTGCAAAAATTAGTGATGTATAATGATTGTTCTTTCTCAGGAAACTCAGGAATATTTCAAATGAAAGTTGTATCCCATTGCAATGTGTCATTGTTGATAACTAGTTTGTATTTCTATTTTTTTAATGCTTATATAATGTTCTGAAACAAGTTCCATTTATGTTTTTTATACTGTCTACTTGTATAATAAATTTAAAAAATAGTTATTTTTTTTTTTTTTAACATTTGCAACCTTGCAACACTTTAAATTGTTCTACCTCTAAGGGGCAGGTCCGAGTTTACTCGGACTTCGCATATCTGCAATTGCTCCACATTTAACTTTTACAACTCAATTTATACGGGCTCATTGACCTTACATTGAGCGGCTCTATCCACTCATACGAAATCAATTTCGAATTCGTATTTTGGTCTGCCTTGCCACCTGAAGGGTTAAAAGTTACTTGTAATAAGGTGATGGTTAGGGTTTTAACAGGATGAAGTAATGAATATGCATGATATGACACAATTTTGTACAATTTTATATATACAAATATATGCTGAATAAGCACAAATCTTTATAAGTACACAACCACAATTAAGTATTGTATTTAAATTAGTACCCTTAGCATATGTACACAAGCAACCCTTAGCATATGTACACAAGCAACCCTTAGCATATGTACACAAGCAACCCTTAGCATATGTACACAAGCAACCCTTGTGTAATTGTTCAAACAAAAATCTGAATATAAATAGAGGAGTAATTACACTAACACCATTACTGTCAATGTATCTTAAGTAGAGAATAATACAACACCAAGTTAAGAGTTATGCAAATTACTTTTCAGTTTAAGAATGGGAGTAGTTAGTTTCCATGCTGACTTTGTGTCAGTCATGATGATGGTGATGACAGTGGCAATGGCTGCCTATGAACGAACTGAATTTATAGTGACATCAGAATCGCCCTTCTGCACACCATTCCCAGGCTTCCTCACCTGTGACTTCAAAGAAGCAGATAAGGTGAGGCAAAAGAACAATGGTATTCTTACTGATTAAATGGTTGTGATACATTTGTTGTATAGATATATTAATTTTTAGAAGCTTATAATGCATTTGTTGCCATCTGTATGATGCATTAACTGTATTATATCTGACTGTATGATGAGCATATTGTATAAGGTAATGGATGAATTAATTATAGTGAGAGTGTGATGCATATATTGTTGTTGGACAATGATATGCTTACTGCAATACCAAACCATGTAATATAAAAAAGCAATGCTTTTTCAGGTAAAAATATACGAAATACATTTATTGTGAACATACGTGGCATTTGTGTTGTGAATAAGATGCAATTTGATGTATATACAGGTGGCCCGCCACATTCACGAGGGTTAGGGGATAAAGAACCTCATGAACGTTGAAAATTCGTGAATGTTTGGTGCACAAATATATTGTAGGGAAATATAATAATAGCATTTACTTACTTATGTGCGGGTTATTTGTGTATCGTTCCAGTCACGGTATTGTGCCTTTTTGTTATTTAAGCATTTACTTAGCCTAACAATACTGCTTCCTTAACCTACTGAACCATGAACAATCAAAAAACACATGAAAACATTGTAAAATACATACATGTATTGTATATACATATATGTTATGGTTTAATAACAAATAATGAACAAACAAAATACTCACCACTCATAAGGTTAGGCAGACGAACTCGGATGAATTGTGATGATGATGATAGTTAGCCATGCAGTTACTGATGACAGTTGAATGGAGGTGATATTATGAAGTGTAACTGCACGGCACGATAAGTCTAGTGTGTGGATTCTAACTCTTCACTGCCAGCGTCACTGCCGATAATAGACAGTGGATCATCGACATCACTAGAGTCAGAGTTAGCAGGAGTAGTGGCAGGCTTCCTTGAGAAGAACATTGTGATGAGCAACTGAGACAGTTTCTTCTTCATATCTACAAACAGAGTTTTGTAGGGAATTATGCTCCTATCAATGTCGTGAGTGGTGGACTGGCGGGCTGGCTGCCAGTTGAGGGGGTAAGAGGGAGGGTAGTAGGGACGTGGTGGGAAGCATAAATATGATTAAGAGGCTGGGCATTCGCAAATGTTCGAAGCTTGTGAAAGTGGAACTTGCGAATGTGGAGGGCCACCTGTGTTGTATACTGTATATTTATATTTTTTTTTTTATTATCACACTGGCCGATTCCCACCAAGGCAGGGTGGCTCGAAAAAGAAAAACTTTCACCATCATTCACTCCATCACTGTCTTGCCAGAAGGGTGCTTTACACTACAGTTTTTAAACTGCAACATTAACACCCCTCCTTCAGAGTGCAGGCACTGTACTTCCCATCTCCAGGACTCAAGTCCGGCCTGCCGGCTTCCCTGAACCCCTTCATAAATGTTACTTTGCTCACACTCCAACAGCACGTCAAGTATTAAAAACCATTTGTCTCCATTCACTCCTATCAAACACGCTCACGCATGCCTGCTGGAAGTCCAAGCCCCTCGCACACAAAACCTCCTTTACCCCCTCTCTCCAACCTTTCCTAGGCCGACCCCTACCCTTCCTTCCACTACAGACTGATACACTCTTGAAGTCATTCTGTTTCGCTCCATTCTCTCTACATGTCCGAACCACCTCAACAACCCTTCCTCAGCCCTCTGGACAACAGTTTTGGTAATCCCGCACCTCCTCCTAACTTCCAAACTACGAATTCTCTGCATTATATTCACACCACACATTGCCCTCAGACATGACATCACTGCCTCCAGCCTTCTCCTCGCTGCAACATTCATCACCCATGCTTCACACCCATATAAGAGCGTTGGTAAAACTATACTCTCATACATTCCCCTCTTTGCCTCCAAGGACAAAGTTCTTTGTCTCCACAGACTCCTAAGTGCACCACTCACTCTTTTCCCCTCATCAATTCTATGATTCACCTCATCTTTCATAGACCCATCCGCTGACACGTCCACTCCCAAATATCTGAATACATTCACCTCCTCCATACTCTCTCCCTCCAATCTGATATTCAATCTTTCATCACCTAATCTTTTTGTTACCCTCATAACGTTACTCTTTCCTGTATTCACCTTTAATTTTCTTCTTTTGCACACCCTACCAAACTCATCCACCAATCTCTGTAACTTCTCTTCAGAATCTCCCAAGAGCACAGTGTCATCAGCAAAGAGCAGCTGTGACAACTCCCACTTTGTGTGTGATTCCTTATCCTTTAACTCCACGCCTCTTGCCAAGGCCCTCGCATTCACTTCTCTTACAACCCCATCTATAAATATATTAAACAACCACGGCGACATCACACATCCCTGTCTAAGGCCTACTTTTACTGGGAAATAATTTCCCTCTTTCCTACATACTCTAACTTGAGCCTCACTATCCTCGTAAAAACTCTTCACTGCTTTCAGTAACCTACCTCCTACACCATACACTTGCAACATCTGCCACATTGCCCCCCTATCCACCCTGTCATACGCCTTTTCCAAATCCATAAATGCCACAAAGACCTCTTTAGCCTTATCTAAATACTGTTCACTTATATGTTTCACTGTAAACACCTGGTCCACACACCCCCTACCTTTCCTAAAGCCTCCTTGTTCATCTGCTATCCTATTTTCCGTCTTACTCTTAATTCTTTCAATAATAACTCTACCATACACTTTACCAGGTATACTCAGCAGACTTATCCCTCTATAATTTTTGCACTCTCTTTTATCCCCTTTGCCTTTATACAAAGGAACTATGCATGCTCTCTGCCAATCCCTAGGCACCTTACCCTCTTCCATACATTTATTAAATAATTGCACCAACCACTCCAAAACTATATCCCCACCTGCTTTTAACATTTCTATCTTTATCCCATCAATCCCGGCTGCCTTACCCCCTTTCATTTTACCTACTGCCTCACGAACTTCCCCCACACTCACAACTGGCTCTTCCTCACTCCTACAAGATGTTATTCCTCCTTGTCCTATACACGAAATCACAGCTTCCCTATCTTCATCAACATTTAACAATTCCTCAAAATATTCCCTCCATCTTCCCAATACCTCTAACTCTCCATTTAATAACTCTCCTCTCCTATTTTTAACTGACAAATCCATTTGTTCTCTAGGCTTCCTTAACTTGTTAATCTCACTCCAAAACTTTTTCTTATTTTCAACAAAATTTGTTGATAACATCTCACCCACTCTCTCATTTGCTCTCTTTTTACATTGCTTCACCACTCTCTTAACCTCTCTCTTTTTCTCCATATACTCTTCCCTCTTTGCATCACTTCTACTTTGTAAAAACTTCTCATATGCTAACTTTTTCTCCCTTACTACTCTCTTTACATCATCATTCCACCAATCGCTCCTCTTCCCTCCCGCACGCACTTTCCTGTAACCACAAACTTCTGCTGAACACTCTAACACTACATTTTTAAACCTACCCCATACCTCTTCGACCCCATTGCCTATGCTCTCATTAGCCCATCTATCCTCCAATAGCTGTTTATATCTTACCCTAACTGCCTCCTCTTTTAGTATATAAACCTTCACCTCTCTCTTCCCTGATGCTTCTATTCTCCTTGTATCCGATCTACCTTTTACTCTCAGTGTAGCTACAACTAGAAAGTGATCTGATATATCTGTGGCCCCTCTATAAACATGTACATCCTGAAGTCTACTCAACAGTCTTTTATCTACCAATACATAATCCAACAAACTACTGTCATTTCGCCCTACATCATATCTTGTATACTTATTTATCCTCTTTTTCTTAAAATATGTATTACCTTTAACTAAACCCCTTTCTATACAAAGTTCAATCAAAGGGCTCCCATTATCATTTACACCTGGCACCCCAAACTTACCTACCACACCCTCTCTAAAAGTTTCTCCTACTTTAGCATTCAGGTCCCCTACCACAATTACTCTCTCACTTGGTTCAAAGGCTCCTATACATTCACTTAACATCTCCCAAAATCTCTCTCTCTCCTCTGCATTCCTCTCTTCTCCAGGTGCATACATGCTTATTATGACCCACTTCTCGCATCCAACCTTTACTTTAATCCATATAATTCTTGAATTTACACATTCATATTCTCTTTTCTCCTTCCATAACTGATCATTCAACATTACTGCTACCCCTTCCTTTGCTCTAACTCTCTCAGATACTCCAGATTTAATTCCATTTATTTCCCCCCACTGAAACTCCCCTACCCCCTTCAGCTTTGTTTCGCTTAGGGCCAGGACATCCAACTTCTTTTCATTCATAACATCAGCAATCATCTGTTTCTTGTCATCCGCACTACATCCATGCACATTTAAGCATCCCAGTTTTATAAAGTTTTTCTTCTTCTCTTTTTTAGTAAATGTCTACAGGAGAAGGGGTTACTAGCCCATTGCTCCCGGCATTTTAGTCGCCTCATACGACACGCATGGCTTACGGAGGAAAGATTCTTTTCCACTTCCCCATGTATATATATATACATATATATACATATACATATATATACATATACATATATATATATACATATACATATATATACATATACATATATATACATATACATATATATACATATATACATATATATATACATATACATATATATACATATACAGTATACATTTTTCTTTTACTTTGTCTCATGTTCACAAATACATTAGGAAATTGTTAACTCTTACTTACACACATTATATGTGGGGGTTGAAGAGGGTTGGAATAGTTTTAAAAATGCAGTATTAGAATGTGGGGCAGAAGCTTGTGGTTATAGGAGGGTGGGGGCAGGAGGAAAGAGGAGTGATTGGTGGAATGATGAAGTAAAGGGTGTGATAAAAGAGAAAAAGGTAGCTTATGAGAGGTTTTTACAAAGCAGAAGTGTTATAAGAAGAGCAGAGTATATGGAGAGTAAAAGAAAGGTGAAGAGAGTGGTGAGAGAGTGCAAAAGGAGAGCAGATGATAGAGTGGGAGAGGCACTGTCAAGAAATTTTAATGAAAATAAGAAAAAATTTTGGAGTGAGTTAAACAAGCTAAGAAAGCCTAGGGAAAGTATGGATTTGTCAGTTAAAAACAGAGTAGGGGAGTTAGTAGATGGGGAGAGGGAGGTATTAGGTAGATGGTGAGAATATTTTGAGGAACTTTTAAATGTTGAGGAAGAAAGGGAGGCGGTAATTTCATGCACTGGCCAGGGAGGTATACCATCTTTTAGGAGTGAAGAAGAGCAGAATGTAAGTGTGGTGGAGGTACGTGAGGCATTACGTAGAATGAAAGGGGGTAAAGCAGCTGGAAGTGATGGGATCATGACAGAAATGTTAAAAGCAGGGGGGATATAGTGTTGGAGTGGTTGGTACTTTTGTTTAATAAATGTATGAAAGAGGGGAAGGTACCTAGGGATTGGCAGAGAGCATGTATAATCCCTTTATATAAAGGGAAAGGGGACAAAAGAGATTGTAAAAATTATAGAGGAATAAGTTTACTGAGTATACCAGGAAAAGTATACGGTAGGGTTATAATTGAAAGAATTAGAGGTAAGACAGAATGTAGGATTGTGGATGAGCAGGGAGGCTTCAGAGTGGGTAGGGGATGTGTAGATCAAGTGTTTACATTGAAGCATATATGTGAACAGTATTTAGATAAAGGTAGGGAAGTTTTTAATACATTTATGGATTTAGAAAAGGCATATGATAGAGTGGATAGAGGAGCAATGTGGCAGATGTTGCAAGTATATGGAATAGGTGGTAAGTTACTAAATGCTGTTAAGAGTTTTTATGAGGATAGTGAGGCTCAGGTTAGGGTGTGTAGAAGAGAGGGAGAATACTTCCCGGTAAAAGTAGGTCTTAGACAGGGATGTGTAATGTCACCATGGTTGTTTAATATATTTATAGATGGGGTTGTAAAAGAAGTAAATGCTAGGGTGTTCGGGAGAGGGGTTGGATTAAATTATGGGGAATCAAATTCAAAATGGGAATTGACACAGTTACTTTTTGCTGATGATACTGTGCTTATGGGAGATTCTAAAGAAAAACTGCAAAGGTTAGTGGATGAGTTTGGGAATGTGTGTAAAGGTAGAAAGTTGAAAGTGAACATAGAAAAGAGTTAGGTGATGAGGGTATCAAATGATTTAGATAAAGAAAAATTGGATATCAAATTGGGGAGGAGGAGTATGGAAGAAGTGAATGTTTTCAGATACAGTGGGCATAACGATTACCTCCGAATGCGACCAATTATGTAAGTGTATTTATGTAAGTGCGTTTGTACATGTATGTTTGGGGGTCTGAAATGGACTAATCTACTTCACAATATTCCTTATGGGAATAAATTCGGTCAGTACTGGCACATGAACATACTTATGGAGTGAAAAAATATCGTTAACCGGGGGTCCACTGTACTTGGGAGTTGACGAGTCAGCGGATGGATTTATGAAGGATGAGGTTAATCATAGAATTGATGAGGGAAAAAAGGTGAGTGGTGCGTTGAGGTATATGTGGAGTCAAAAAACGCTATCTATGGAGGCAAAGAAGGGAATGTATGAAAGTATAGTGGTACCAACACTCTTATATGGATGTGAAGCTTGGGTGGTAAATGCAGCAGCGAGGAGACGGTTAGAGGCAGTGGAGATGTCCTGTCTAAGGGCAATGTGTGGTGTAAATATTATGCAGAAAATTCGGAGTGTGGAAATTAGGAGAAGGTGTGGAGTTAATAAAAGCATTAGTCAGAGGGCAGAAGAGGGGTTGTTGAGGTGGTTTGGTTATTTAGAGAGAATGGATCAAAGTAGAATGACATGGAAAGCATATAAATCTATAGGGGAAGGAAGGAGGGGTAGGGGTCGTCCTCGAAAGGGTTGGAGAGAGGGGGTAAAGGAGGTTTTGTGGGCGAGGGGCTTGGACTTCCAGCAAGCGTGCGTGAGCGTGTTAGAGAGGAGTGAATAGAGACGAATGATACTCGGGACCTGACGATCTGTTGGAGTGTGAGCGGGGTAATATTTAGTGAAGGGATTCAGGGAAACCGGTTATTTTCATATAGTTGGACTTGAGTCCTGGAAATGGGAAGTACAATGCCTGCACTTTAAAGGAGGGGTTTGGGATATTGGCAGTTTGGAGGGATATGTTGTGTATCTTTATACATATATGCTTCTAAACTGTTGTATTCTGAGCACCTCTGCAAAAACAGTGATAATGTGTGAGTGTGGTGAAAGTGTTGAATGATGATGAAAGCATTTTCTTTTTGGGGATTTTCTTTCTTTTTTGGGTCACCCTGACTCGGTGGGAGACGTCCGACTTGTTAAAAAAAAAAAAAAAAAAACCTTTCTATATGCTCTTTTTTTTTATTATTTTTTTTATTATCACACTGGCCGATTCCCACCAAGGCAGGGTGGCCCGAAAAAGAAAAACTTTCACCATCATTCACTCCATCACCGTCTTGCCAGAAGGGTGCTTTACACTACAGTTTTTAAACTGCAACATTAACACCCCTCCTTCAGAGTGCAGGCACTGTACTTCCCATCTCCAGGACTCAAGTCCGGCCTGCCGGTTTCCCTGAATCCCTTCATAAATGTTACTTTGCTCACACTCCAACAGCACGTCAAGTATTAAAAACCATTTGTCTCCATTCACTCCTATCAAACACGCTCACGCATGCCTGCTGGAAGTCCAAGCCCCTCGCACACAAAACCTCCTTTACCCCCTCCCTCCAACCCTTCCTAGGCCGACCCCTACCCCGCCTTCCTTCCACTACAGACTGATACACTCTTGAAGTTATTCTGTTTCGCTCCATTCTCTCTACATGTCCGAACCACCTCAACAACCCTTCCTCAGCCCTCTGGACCACAGTTTTGGTAATCCCGCACCTCCTCCTAACTTCCAAACTACGAATTCTCTGCATTATATTCACACCACACATTGCCCTCAGACATGACATCTCCACTGCCTCCAGCCTTCTCCTCGCTGCAACATTCATCACCCATGCTTCACACCCATATAAGAGCGTTGGTAAAACTATACTCTCATACATTCCCCTCTTTGCCTCCAAGGACAAAGTTCTCTGTCTCCACAGACTCCTAAGTGCACCACTCACTCTTTTTCCCTCATCAATTCTATGATTCACCTCATCTTTCATAGACCCATCCGCTGACACGTCCACTCCCAAATATCTGAATACGTTCACCTCCTCCATACTCTCTCCCTCCAATCTGATATTCAATCTTTCATCACCTAATCTTTTTGTTATCCTCATAACCTTACTCTTTCCTGTATTCACCTTTAATTTTCTTCTTTTGCACACCCTACCAAATTCATCCACCAATCTCTGCAGCTTCTCTTCAGAATCTCCCAAGAGCACAGTGTCATCAGCAAAGAGCAGCTGTGACAACTCCCACCCTGTGTGTGATTCTTTATCTTTTAACTCCACGCCTCTTGCCAAGACCCTTGCATTTACTTCTCTTACAACCCCATCTATAAATATATTAAACAACCACGGTGACATCACACATCCTTGTCTAAGGCCTACTTTTACTGGGAAAAAATTTTCCTCTTTTCTACATACTCTAACTTGAGCCTCACTATCCTCGTAAAAACTCTTCACTGCTTTCAGTAACCTACCTCCTACACCATACACTTGCAACATCTGCCACATTGCCCCCCTATCCACCCTGTCATACGCCTTTTCCAAATCCATAAATGCCACAAAGACCTCTTTAGCCTTATCTAAATACTGTTCACTTATATGTTTCACTGTAAACACCTGGTCCACACACCCCCTACCTTTCCTAAAGCCTCCTTGTTCATCTGCTATCCTATTCTCCGTCTTACTCTTAATTCTTTCAATTTTAACTCTACCATACACTTTACCAGGTACACTCAACAGACTTATCCCCCTATAATTTTTGCACTCTCTTTTATCCCCTTTGCCTTTATACAAAGGAACTATGCATGCTCTCCGCCAATCCCTAGGTACCTTACCCTCTTCCATACATTTATTAAATAATTGCACCAACCACTCCAAAACTATATCCCCACCTGCTTTTAACATTTCTATCTTTATCCCATCAATCCCGGCTGCCTTACCCCCTTTCATTTTACCTACTGCCTCACGAACTTCCCCCACACTCACAACTGGCTCTTCCTCACTCCTACAAGATGTTATTCCTCCTTGCCCTATACACGAAATCACAGCTTCCCTATCTTCATCAACATTTAACAATTTCTCAAAATATTCCCTCCATCTTCCCAATACCTCTAACTCTCCATTTAATAACTCTCCTCTCCTATTTTTAACTGACAAATCCATTTGTTCTCTAGGCTTCCTTAACTTGTTAATCTCACTCCAAAACTTTTTCTTATTTTCAACAAAATTTGTTGATAACAGCTCACCCACTCTCTCATTTGCTCTCTTTTTACATTGCTTCACCACTCTCTTAACCTCTCTCTTTTTCTCCATATACTCTTCCCTCCTTGCATCACTTCTACTTTGTAAAAACTTCTCATATGCTAACTTTTTCTCCCTTACTACTCTCTTTACATCATCATTCCACCAATCGCTCCTCTTCCCTCCTGCACCCACTTTCCTGTAACCACAAACTTCTGCTGAACACTCTAACACTACATTTTTAAACCTACCCCATTCCTCTTCGACCCCATTGCCTATGCTCTCATTAGCCCATCTATCCTCCAATAGCTGTTTATATCTTACCCTAACTGCCTCCTCTTTTAGTTTATAAACCTTCACCTCTCTCTTCCCTGATGCTTCTATTCTCCTTGTATCCCATCTACCTTTTACTCTCAGTGTAGCTACAACTAGAAAGTGATCTGATATATCTGTGGCCCCTCTATAAACATGTACATCCTGAAGTCTACTCAACAGTCTTTTATCTACTAATACATAATCCAACAAACTACTGTCATTTCGCCCTACATCATATCGTGTATACTTATTTATCCTCTTTTTCTTAAAATATGTATTACCTATAACTAAACCCCTTTCTATACAAAGTTCAATCAAAGGGCTCCCATTATCATTTACACCTGGCACCCCAAACTTACCTACCACACCCTCTCTAAAAGTTTCTCCTACTTTAGCATTCAGGTCCCCTACCACAATTACTCTCTCACTTGGTTCAAAGGCTCCTATACATTCACTTAACATCTCCCAAAATCTCTCTCTCTCCTCTGCATTCCTCTCTTCTCCAGGTGCATACACGCTTATTATGACCCACTTCTCGCATCCAACCTTTACTTTAATCCACATAATTCTCGAATTTACACATTCATATTCTCTTTTCTCCTTCCATAACTGATCATTTAACATTACTGCTACCCCTTCCTTTGCTCTAACTCTCTCAGATACTCAGATATGCTCTTTATATCTTATTTTTCTTTACAAACCCATAGGAAAAGTGGCTTAGAACCATTACATAAGAACATAAGAAAGAAGAAACACTGCAACAGGCCTACTGACCCATGCAAAGCAGGTCCATGTTCAGCCCTCCCCCCCCCAGATTAGCCCAATGACCCACCTAGTCAGGTCACTTCCACTTAAGGAAGGAGCAAGGCTTCAGACCTATTAGCACAGCTAGTCAGGTCCAATACCCCCTAATTCTATGCCTTTTGAGAGAGTGCAGATTCAGGGCCCTCAGTCTATCCTCACAGGGAAGATTTCTGATACATGGGATCAACTTTGTCATCCTCCTCTGTACATTTTCCAGTGCATTTATAATACGGTGACCAGAACTGTGCAGCATAATCTAAATGAGGCCTAACCAAGGATATATAGAGTTGAACAACAACCTGAGGACTTTTATTATTTATACTTCTAGATATGAAGCCAAGGATTCTGTTAGCTTTATTGAGAACACTAATGCACTGTTGTCTTGGTTTTAGATTATTGCTAACCAGAACTCCTATATCCTGATTGCAATCAGTAGTACTAAGATCTACATTATTTAGTTTATATGTCGCATGGTTATTTTCCTGTCCAACATTTAGAACTTTGCATTTGTCTATATTAAACCGCATATGCCACTTCTCTGACCATTGGATCAGTCTATTCAAATCATCCTGGAGTGCTCTAGTGTTCTCATTAGAATGAATTGGTCAGCCTATTTTGGTGTCATCAGCAAATTTGCTTATGTTGCTATTTATTCCCTCATCTATGTCGTTTATGTAAACTGTGAACAACAATGGGCCCAACACTGACCCTTGCGGAACACAGCTTGTAACGTGCCCCCATTCTGATTTTTCCCCATTTATGCAAACTCCCTGCTGCCTATTTGTCAGCCATGCCTCCACCCAGGAAAATATTTCTCCTCCTATTCCGTGTGCCTTAAGTTTCCTCAATAGCCTCTGATGTGGAACTCTATCGAAAGCCTTACCGAAGTCCATATACACAATATCATATTCATTACCATGACCTACCTCCTCAAATACCTTAGTGAAAAAAGTTAGTAAATTTGTAAGACAGGAACGCCCCTTTGTAAAACCGTGTTGAGATTCATTAATCAATTTATGCCTATCAAGAGGGCTATGAATTGCTTCAGCAATTACTGATTCCATAAATTTTCCCCACTATGGAGGTAAGGCTTATTGGTCTATAGTTCGAAGCAAAGGACCTGTCACCTGCCTTGTAAATATTACATTTGCCATTTTCCACTTATCAGGCACTATGCCAGTTTGTAGTGATACGTTGAAAAGATTAGCCAAAGGTATGCTAAGTTCCTCTTTAAATTCCTTTAACACCCTTGCAAACAGTTCATCAGGGCCTGGGGATTTGTTAGGTTTTAATTTCTCTATTTATCTGAGGACCCTGTCACTAGTTACCGCAATTGTGCATAGTTTATTATCGTCCTGTTCTACATAATCTATTATTTCA
This sequence comes from Cherax quadricarinatus, assembly GCF_038502225.1. NCBI lineage: Eukaryota > Metazoa > Arthropoda > Malacostraca > Decapoda > Parastacidae > Cherax > Cherax quadricarinatus. The sequence continues at coordinate 1,641,708 of NC_091341.1, forward strand.
GGAATTTTGCTAGTATTTTTCCGGGTAAAAACTGAGATGAAGTAAGTATTGAAAATTTCAAACATATCCTTATCACTGTCAGTGATCTGACCTGAGTTACTCTCAAGTGGGCCTATCTTGTCCCTAATCTTACTTCTGTATACCTGAAAGAACTCTTTTGGGTTAGTCTTCGAATCCCTTGCAACTTTAGCCTCATAATCCCTTTTTGCTTTTCTTATTCCTTTTTTTTTATTTCTCTCTTTAATTGAATATATTGATTTCTTAACTGCCCGTCCCCTCTTTTGATATGCCTATACAGTGGACCCCCGGTTAACGATTTTAATCCGTGCAAGAGGGGTAATTGTTATGCGAAATAATCGTTATGTGAATGAATTTTCCCCATAAGAAATAATGGAAATAAAATTAATCCGTGCAAGACACCCAAAAGTATGAAAAAAAAATTTTTTTACCACATGAAATGTTAATTTTAATACACACAAACTGAAAAAGGCATGCACACTTACATGACACTTACTTTTATTGAAGATCTGGTGATGATTGATGGGATGGGAGGAGGGGAGAGCATTATCTTCTTACTGTTTAGAAGGGGAATCCCCTTCCATTAGGACTTGAGGTAGCAAGTCCTTTTCCGGGGTTACTTCCCTTCTTCTTTTAATGCCACTAGGACCAGCTTGAGAGTCACTGGACCTCTGTCGCACAACAAATCTGTCCATAGAGCTCTGTACCTCCCGTTCCTTTACGATTTGTCTAAAATGGGCCACAACATTGTCATTGAAATAGTCACCAGCACGGCTTGCAACAGCTGTGTCAGGGTGATTTTCATCCATAAAGGTTTGCAGTTCAACCCACTGTGCACACATTTCCTTAATTTTTGAAGTAGGCACAATGGATTCCACAACTGGCATAGGCTTCTCAGGGTTAGCCCCAAACCCTTCAAAATCTTTCTTAATTTCCATACTAATTCTCACCCTTTTTACCACAGGGTTGGCACTAGAAGCTTTCTTGGGGCCCATGGTCACTTATTTTCCAGAAACAGCACCGAAAACACTGTAATAATACGAAATATTCCGATTGTATGCTTGGATGTTACCGCGGAGGCTGGCTGGTAAACAATGCCACCGGCGGAACATGTGAGCGCGTCTCGGAAGAAAATCGGTAAGCGGGTTTTTAAGCGGTATGTGAGGCAAAATTTTTGCAATTAAAGTAAGCGGTATGCGAAATAATCGCTATGTGATGCCATCGTTATGCGGGGGTCCACTGTACATGTATATGTCTCTCTTTTGACCAATGAAATGTTTTAATCTATTGTTCATCCACTTGGGATCATTTTTGTTAGATCTTATTTCCCTACTCAGAACAAAAATTGTCTGGACAGCTAGAACTATGCTCTGAAAAACGTCACATTGGCAACCATGATCACCTCCCTGACCCATAGTCAGGTCATCCCAATTTAGCCCACCCAGGTAATTTCTCAGTACCATGAAATCAGCCAAGCGAAAGTCTGGGACAGATTTGATTGCAGTTATCTGGATAATTCCATGATATATTGAAACTAAGTGATTTGTGATCACTTTCCCCAAGCTCAACATTAACCTCAAGATTATTAATTAGTGATTCTTTGTTGGCAAGAACCAAGTCAAGCAAATTGTTTCCTCTAGTTGTTTCTGTCACAAACTGTTCTAAAAAGCAATCCTGAACCATGTCAAGAAAGTCACTAGACTCAAGATTTCCTGTCACACTGTTCCTATTAATTTGTCTAAAGTTAAAATCTCCCATTAACACAACATTTTCATATCTAGATGCCTTATAAATTTTGTCCCATAACAGCTTACTGCACTATCAAAGTTTGGGGGCCTATAAATCACACCCAAAATTAATTTGTCATGACCCTCAAGGAACTGTAGCCAAACAGATTCTGTGTCCGATGTTTCTAATCTTGTATCATGTCTAAGACAACAATTTAAATTTTCTCTGACATACATCACCACTCACCACCTTTCCTGTTGACCCTATCAGTGTGGAATAGTTTATAACCCTGTATGTTGCATTCAGAAGGCATTTCTCTATCTTTCAGGTTGAACCAGGTCTGTTATACCAATAATATCTATATTACCTGCACTTGCAAGTAATATTAGCTCATTAATCTTATTTCTTAGACTCCTACTATTTGTATAGTAAACCTTAAGGGAGCTAGTCACTCATTGCCCTCTACTATCTCTCTTTGTTGATCAATTGATTTGCCTTTACTAGCAACTTTATTTTGAATATTGTCTTTTAACCCTTTGACTGTTTTGGTCATATATATACGTCTTAAGAGCCACCGTTTTGGACGTATTTATACGCGTAAATTCTAGCGGCTTCAAATCAAGCAGGAGAAAGCTGGTAGGCCCACATGTGAGAGAATAGGTCTGTGTGGTCAGTGTTCACCACATAAAAAAAATCCTGCAGCATGCAGTGCATAATGAGAAAAAAAAAACTGACCGTTTTTTTGGATTAAAATGCCGACTTTGAGGTCTATTTTCATATGGTATTTATCGTTGTATTCTAGTTTTCATGGTCTCATGTAATAAAATGGAAAACATATTACAGAAATAGAGATGATGTTGATTAGTTTCACGATGAAAACGACCTTGAAACTGAGCTCAAAGTAGCGGAAATGTTCGATTTTTACCAATGTTCAGGAGTAAGTAAATCACGCCACACGTCCAATACATGTCAACTGGGGAGTCTAATATTCTCTCTCTGGTGCACTGATATTATTTATACCATTTTTACAATAATGCAGTAATCTGCATAACAGTAAATTTTTTATTTTTAGTATGAATAAAAAAATCAAAATAGAAAGCAATAGTAATATAAGAGGTGCCTACAGACGTGACTAATGAACAGAGGATATGTTATTTTAGTGCCAAGAGTGTCTACAATGTTTATTCTATACCCTATTTTCAAATTAACATCTTTTTTAATTTGCGTGAAATTGGCCAAATTGTCAATTTCTGACCACCTGATTGGGTAGTTCAAATAGGTAAATGGGCGGTTTCTTGTACTCAACTGATAGAAAATGTAGAGTTCTAAAGAAATAGCTATGAGTTTGGTCAACTGGAACAACAGAATTAGCCAAAAACAGGGCTCAAAGTTGGCGAAATCATAGATGTGTATTTGTCGCCGAGACCGCTAACTTCATGGGAGCGGAATTCCGTGAGTTTTTGACCAAATTTCATACTTTTGGTATCATTACCATCGGGAAAAGATTCTCTATCATTTCATAAGAAAAAATAATTTTTTTTCCAAAAATTTTGAGACAGAATGACAGTTTCAGAAAGGGGCTTGCGACAGTTAAAGAGTTAAACATATCCCTGAGGTATCCTGGTAATATCTGCTGTTTTCAACCCTAATACTGCAGCTTGATTGTTTCCCACAAACACCCATACCTCTATAATCTATCAGTTTAAAGTCCTAGACAAGTCATCAATTACCCCCTCAATCGAATAGGCTAATGCTACCACTCCAGCCCCAGAGAGATGAACCCCATCCCTTGCATACATATCACGTTTGCCATAGAAGTTGTCTCAGTTATCAATGAATGGGATTGCAAGTTCCTTGTGGTACCTGTCCAGCAAGCAATTTATACCAATTGCCCTAGACATCCATTCATTGCCCACCTCCTTTCTAGGCAAGATGCTTCATATGACTGGGATCCCTCCCTTAGACCTGATTACTTTTATGGCTGACCTGTACTTATCCAGCAGCTCCTGTCTCTTGCCCTTCCCAATGTCATTACCCCCAGCACTAAGACAGATAATGGGCTTGTTCCCATTACCTGACTTAATATTATCCACCCTGCTATGTCACCAACACCAGCTCCTGGGAGGCACACTCTCTGTCTGACCTTTCTATCTCTATTACAAAAAGCATGGTCCATATATCTTACCCAAGAATCTCCTACAATTAGAATATTCTTACCTTGATTAGCAGGGGAATCAGTGGTACCTTCAACCTCACTAACCACTGAAGTACACTCATCCTGGAGAACAAAGAATCGATTTCCTACCTTCACATCTTCTCTATTAACTCTCCTTATCTTCCTTCTTCCTGAATTGTGAACCACTTGCCACTTAAAGCGGCTGCCACTCTCACTGCTGGTGACCATTTCCTCCTTACCAGCTAAATCCATCTCACACTCACTCCCAAACCCATCTATGCGAAGCTTCAGCCTCCTATTTTCCTCCTGGAGAAGTAGAACCTCCTTCTTCAACACTTGAACCTGAGATTCTAAAACACTACAACAAGCCATGGCACTTGGTAACAGCCCATGCTAACTCCCAGGAGCTTAGGCAGGTATGACCACACAATGACCACACAATGTGACCACTGAGTTCAGTGTCAGAGACATGCATTTCATGGGTGACTAAACTGCCAATAAAGAGTGAATGACTACCCGTTCTTTTGCATTTAATATACAAGGTGCCCCACGAATTGGATTTCAGTCAGAGATATATACAAAGTGCCCCAAGAACTGGATTTCAGTCAGATATAGATTGAAGAAATTAGAAGACTGTGGGGTAGTATAAAAGGTATCGTCTTGTAGAAAAAATGAACAAGATACACTGGAATGGTATATAAATCTTGGGTGAGTAGACCCTGTACAATGTATTTGAAGAGCAGTGATGTAAGGACAGTGTTGAAAACTGAAGGCATGGACATTAGGCAGGCATATGTGAGTGTATTTAACCAACATGGAGTGGTTTACTGACTTTGAACAAAGTAATATATCTGAAAGAATTCAGAGTACACTAACTACTGTAGCTGGTTCTCTCCACATAAGAGGATTGTCATTTTCACTTTAGTCAAAATAGTAAGACCTTGATAATCAACTCTGCATTTATTTCTACACTGTACTGGATAAATTACCTTGTTAACAGGCTCTCTCTCTCATAATGATAATCATTTTTGTTATTGGATTCTTTTTTATGCAGAATTAACATACAGTATTTTCTTAATTGATTTTCCACAGACTGCAGTTCTTGAGGAAGTAAATCAGGTCAACAAGATTTTTGTGCACAACGTGCAAGAGCTGGTAGTGGTGAGCAATGGGTGTGTTAATCTGGCTATCTACAATGTAGCCAGGGTGACCTTCAACAGCACCATACACTGCCTACAGCAAGACCTCTCACTTAAACTGGTAAACTCAGGCACTAACCTAGTCCCTGGCTATATCAGTCATCTTGACTTGGCTGGATCCTCAGCACAGAAAGTTGTCTGTCATAATAAGCTTAAATTTCTTAATATTATAAATTCAAATGTGGGAGTGTTAGACATTCTTCAACCTTTACATAAGGTCACAGTTAAACTTGAAGATTCCAAGATTGATACCTTAACAAGCTTGAAATTGGATAGTAAATCACAATTATTGATGAGAAATGTAACCATTAATACATTAGGTAAGAACAGTATACATGTGCTGGAAGCATCTGCAAATATATGGATTAGTAATATCAAGTCCTCACTTGATCAAGCAATAACACTCGGTCCAAAATCCACCTTATCCATAAAAGATGTGTATGGTAAAGTAACATTTGCTGGACTTAAGGATATCAATGGTAAGGTAACAGCGACTGAATCACAAAATGCTAATATTAATGAAGTATCCAATGGGCTACAAGATGTATCTAAAATCTCTGGTTCCACTGTGCCCAAGGTAATGTCCCGGCACCGGGAGGCACTCCCACAACTTTCACCCAATGAACATTTGCCATCCTTTCACTGTAGCCACTTATCCCACTTTATATGGATTCTTCCCACACTACTGGCTATAGCAGAGGCCCTCATCATTATTTTCAACTGCACTAACTGGTTCCCAGCACTCAAGAGCAGATACTATAGGCAAGGGGTGGAAGAGGGTATCCGTGGCAAGGGTATTAGCAGAGAAAGAGGGGTAAACTACTCTGATTCTACTTGCTACTTTAACAGAGAAACCACAGCTCCATTTTACACTAATACACGACAGAGAATGAATGATAAAGATGCTTAATGTTACAGTACTACAAAGAAGTATTCCACTTTCATCCTGTTTACAACTTATCTTGCTTTTATTGCACCTCATTTTAGAAAAAATATTGCAGCTGCACATTAACCCTTTGAGGGTTTTCGTCGTACTAGTACGTCTTACGCGTAGGGGTTTTTGACGTACTAGTACTCATAAATTCTAGCGGCCTCAAATCTAGTGGGAGAAAGCTGGTAGGCCTTCATATGAAAGAATGGGTCTATGTGGTCAGTGTGCACAGTCTAAAAAAAATCCTGCAGCACACAGTGCATAATGAGAAAAAAAAACTTTGACCATTTTTTTTTAATAAATCAGCGACTTTGCAGTGTATTTTCGTATGGTATTTATTGTTGTATTCTAGTTTTCTTGGTCTCATTTTATAGAATGGAAGACATATTACAGAAATTGAGATGATTTTGACTGGTTTTACAATGAAAGGTACCTTGAAATTGAGCTCAAAGTAGCAGAAATGTTCGATTTTTACCAAACTTCAAAAGTAAACAAATCGTGCCAAGCGTGCAATACACGTCAACTGGTGAGTCTAATATTCTTTCACAAGTGCACCAATAATATTTATACCATTTTTTACACTAATGCAGTAGTCTGCATAACAGTAAATCTTATATTTTTTGTGAAAATAAAAATTCAAAGTGGAAAGCAAAAGAATATAAGAGGGGCCTTGAGACGTGACTAATGACTAGAGGAAATGTCATTTTAGTGCCAGGAATGTCTTTCTTGTTTATTCTGGACCCTATTCGGAAATTGGCATCTTTTGAAATTTGTGTGAAATTGGCAAAATTGCTAAATTCTGACCACTGTACTGGATAGTTGAATTTCATAAATGAGTGGTTTCTAGCACCCATTCGATAGAAAAAATGGAGTTCTAGCGAAATATTCATGTTTTTTGTCGACTAGTACAGTGAAATTGGCCGAAAATGGGGCTCAAAGTGGGCAAAATCGCCGATGCGTAAACATCGCCGAGACCGCTAACTTTGCGAGAGCATAATTCCGTAAGTTTTCTATCAAATTTCAAACTTTTGGTGTCTTTATGATCGGGAAAAGATTCTCTATCTTTTCATAAGAGAAAATAATTTTTTTTTTTTTTTTAAATTTGGCCGACCCTGAGAACGAGTTTCGGAGAGGGCCTGTCGACCCTCAAAGGGTTAATTACTTTTGGAGTATTTTTTATTTTAAATGGAGTGTGTATATTCATAAGCTATCGTTCTTTCTGGAGAAATTGAAAATTAGGCATAAATCACTTTAATATGGAAGATTTTAGTAATTTAATTACTTTCTATTCAATATTAGTTTTAATATCATGTTAATGATACAGCCATTACCTGCTTAGCCCTTTCACAGTCATAATCCTTGAAATTAAAAATCCTGACAATGTTGCAATTTTTCAGAAAGTAAAATAGTTTTTCTTCTGAAATAGTAGAAAATCTTTTTCAGAAGGTAATGACACTAAAAATGCAGAATTTAAGGGAAAACTTACGGAATTACACAGTGGGTAAAGATGGCAGGCCAGGCACAAGTGCAAGAAACTCTCCCTTCAATTATAAGAACTATTTTATAAAGTGCAGAGAAGTGGGTAATTGGCCAATTTTACATAAAATTTAACAAATTCAAATTTAAAAACAATCCAAAAATCATACTGAAGGCATTCTAACCTGTAAAGCAACCTACCATATCTTCTCTCCTATATTTATGAATCTATCATCACACAAAAAATCAAAGATTTATCCTATTTCTCAGATAATAAAACATAACCCAGAATGATTGGTCATAGTTTAAGAAATCTCAAAAACTGAAGCAAACCTAGTAAAAACCCATAAAACAGACTTGAGAGGCCCTACCCTTCCTAAGGAAAATCACCAAAAAATTTTAATATTTCCACTACTTTGAGCCATATTTCAAGCTACATCCAGTCCTGAAACAAACCAAAAATCATTTCTATTTCACTAGTGTCTTCCATTCTATCAAATAATACCAAACATCAGAGGTTTGCTTTTACTCATTATGCACCATGTGGTGCAGGAAATCAGCAGTACCTTAATTGAAAATTGTTATTCTCCTTAAATCTTGAGAAGGAAGATAGTTTGGGAGGAAGGGGGGATGTAAGATGCTGTGAGAGAGTAGTGCCCCAAAGAGGCTTGTAACATGTTATGTAAGCATACATGTTTGCCACACCTAAAATTCGTACAACCTTATTTGTATGATTAATTTAACTACATGTATATGTATAGTCTTTTATTAACAGACTCCTACTCTATCTCTCTTATTAGTACTTAAGTTAGACTACATACTAAGTGACCTAGCATTACATTAACTTAGCTACAAGATTATACATTACAGCACAGTGCCACAACCAAGGGCAGCTCACAGCCTACCCACACCACTCTTGACCAATCACAAAAAAATCTGTGTATGGTGGAGGCGACTGAACCTCGACTCGTAACACTGGGTTTATCACAGAACAAGCCTAGCTTAAGAGAGGGCAACTTACCCTTTCACTTGTTATACCACTAGGCTTGTACAGTAAGGAACACTAGCCTTCACTTGTCACATTACAAACGTGGAGGCACACACATGTACAAATACAGAAAAGATGATTATCCTGTCTCGCTAGTCTGGGTGTAAAAAGTGACTCATATGTATATCACTGTGTTTCTAATGAGATTTAATAGCCGACACACATCAGGCAGTAAGTACTCACTGCCAGTACTATTAAATGTGCATTTATAGTTATGTTAATGAGTAACTGCCTACATGGAAGGTCCATTCACTGAAACTTCAGAATACCAGATATATGACCACACCTGGGCATACAAATTGCCCTGTCTAGACAGAGTTAAGGAATCCTATGTTATCCAGGGATGGGAAGACAGGTTCTTGGATTGGATTCCATTAATGATCTGAGTGGATAATTAACTGATCAGTCATACACACACACACCACCATTCTAGAAATGTCAGGCATGATTTTTTTATACTGTGCACACTCACTGCACAGACCCATTCTTTCATGTCTAGGCCAAAATTTACTGCTCACAGCATATTTGAGGATGCTGTGCTTAAAATGTAAAACTACATGAGTGACACTGGCTTCAATAACATAGATCTATGAGAGCAACAGTGAAAAAGTTAATGGCAAATGTATGCCACAGAAATGTGTTAAACAAAATTTCTTTTCTTATTATGTAACATAAAAATATATTCTTTAAAATAAGCCAAATGCTGTATGTTTGTACTAAGAAAAAATCAATAATTCCCTAAAAAACTAGAAACATCCACCAATTCAGATACATGTGAACTGATGCTTCAATGTATGTTTAGTGACCCACAAGAGGGGGACTGTTTAATTATCATGTTACTGTGGCTAGAAGACAGACACAGAAACACAGACACACAATTAAATAGGTGACCACACGTGCACATGCACACACACACACACACACACACATGTGGGGGGTCCCGAAACATGGAGAGCCAAGATGATGGATGTGGTACTGGAAAACCTCATGCACCAACATGTTAGGGACACTATCAGAGAGAGAGGGGAGGATGAACCAGCAAGACTGGACCTTGTGTTCACCCTGAATAGCTCAGACATTAAGGATATCACATATGAAAGGCCCCTTGGAGCTAGTGACCACATGGTTCTGAGCTTTGAATACATTGTAGAGCTACAAGTGGAGAGGGGACTACACAGGTATGAGGACCTCCCTGCAGGAGGTTCAGTGGGAAAGAGAGTTGGTAGGAAAGTCAGTAAACAAAATGATGGACTATGTAACAACAAAATACAGGGAGGCAGAAGAAAGGTTTGTTCCCAAGGGTAACAAATAATGGGAAGACCAGAATGAGCCCTTGGTTTACCCGAAGGTGTAGGGAGACAATAATTAAGTGCGCTAAAGAATGGAAAAAGTACAGAAGGCAAAGGACCCAGGAAAATAAAGAGATTAGTCGACGAGCCAGAAACAAGTATGCACAGATAAGGAGGGAGGCCCAGCGGAAGTACAAAAACGACATAGCATCTAAAGTCAAGTCTGACCTGAAACTGCTTAATAGTCACATCAGGAGGAAGACAACAGTCAAGGACCAAGTAATCAGGCTGAGGAAAGAAGGTGGGGAGCTCACAAGAAACAACCAAGGAGTATGTGAGGAGCTCAACAAGAGATTTAAGGAAGTATTTACAGTGGAGGCAGAAGGAACACTGGGAAGACAAAACAGAGGGGGTACACCAACAAGGAATATACCAACAAGTGTTGGATGAAATACACACAACCGAGGAGGCGGTGAAGAAGCTAAGTGATCTTGATACCTCAAAGGTGGTGGGACTGGACAACATATCTCTGTGGGTCCTTAGAGAAGGAGCAGAGACGCTGTGTGTGCCACTAACCACAATCTTCAACACATCCCTTGAAACCGGGCAACTATCTGAGGTATGGAAGATGGCAAATGTAGTACCCATCTTTAAGAAAGGAGACAGAAATGAGGCACTAAACTATAGACCAGTGTCACTGACGTGTATAGTATGCAAAGTCATGGAGAAGATTATCAGGAGGAGAGCGGTGGAGCACCTGGAATGGAGCAAGGTTATAAATGACAGCCAGCACAGATTTATGGAAGGCAAATCCTGTGTCACAAACCTACTGGAGTTTTATGACATGGTAACTGAAGTAAGGCATGAGAGTGATTGGTCGGTTGATTGCATTTTCTTGGACTGTAAGAAGGCCTTCGACACAGTTCCTCACAAGAGATTAGTGCAGAAGCTAGGGGATCAGGCATCTATGATAGGAAGGGCACTGCAATGAATCAGAGAATACCTGACAGGGAGGCAACAGCGAGTCATGGTACGTGATGAGGTATCAGAGTGGGAGAATGTGACTAGCAGGGTCCCACAGGGGTCAGTCCTGGGACCAGTGCTTTTCTTGGTATATGTGAATGACATGATGGAAGGGATAGACTCATAAGTGTCCCTGTTTGCAGATGATGTGAAGTTAATAAGGAGAATTAAATCAGATGCAGATGAGACAGGTCTACAAAGAGACATGGACAGGCTGGACACATGGTCCAGCAACTGGCTCCCAGAATTTAACCCCGCCAAATGCAAAGTCATGAAGATTGGGGAAGGGCAAAGAAAACCGCAGACAGAGTATAGGCTAGGTGGCCAAAGACCGCAAACCTCACTGAAGGAGAAAGATCTGGGGGTGAGTATAATACCGAGCATGTCTCTGGAAGCACACATTAACCAGATAATTGCTGCGGCATATGGGTGCCTGGCAAGCCTGAGAATAGCATTCCGATACCTCAGTAAGAAATCATTCAAGACTCTGTACACTGTCTACGTCAGGCCCATACTGGAGTATGCAGCACCAGTTTGGAACCCACACCTGGTCAAGCATGTCAGGAAATTAGATAAAGTGCAAAGGTTTGCAACAAGGCTAGTTCCAGAGCTAAGGGGAATGTCCTATGAAGAAAGGTTCAGGAAAATCGGTCTGACGACATAGGAGAACAGGAGGGTCAGGGGAGACATGACAACGACATACAAAATACTTCATGGAATAGATAAGGTTGACAGAGACAGGATGTTCCAGAGATGGGACACAGAATCAAGGGGTCACAACTGAAAGTTGAAGACTCAAATGAGTCAAAGAGATGTTAAGAAGTATTTCAAAGGACCTAAAATCTTGAACACCCTACCTGAAAACTCTAGAACTGCAGACACATTCATCACTTTCAAAACTACAGTTAGAAAACATCTTATCTCCCTGATCCACCCCGACAACTAACTACATGATAACCACCTGGTGGTTCAAAATTACACTCACTCACCCACTGACTATAAACCCAGAAATACTAATCTTAATCTTAAAATAATAAATCCTAACTAGTCATAAGTTTGCCTATGATACTCAAATATAGACACCTTGTATTGTGCCAAAACAAAAGCATTCACATTGCTAAACTCTCAAATTATGATGAGTCACTTAGCCTTAAGACCATAATCTGTAAGGATTTAATGTTAAGAATTAATCTAAGTCTGCTCGAAATGCCTAGCCATGCTAGGTGTCCTAGTGGCCCCCTCTGTAATTAGTATTTTGTAACATGTAAACCACAAAATACCCAAAACCTGTAAACCCCACATTGTAACCCTTATAGAGAATAAACTTGAATTGAATAGAGTTGTCAGGAAGTGGAATAGCCTGACAAGCGATGTAGTGGAGGCAGGAACCATACATAGTTTTAAGACAAGGTATGATAAAGCTCATGGAGCAGGAAGAGGGAGGACCCAGTAGCAGTGAAGAGGCAGGGCCAGGAGCTGAGTCTCGACCCCTGCAACCACAATTAGGTGAGTACAAACACACACGCAGGGAAATTGGCCTGATACTGGAGGACAGGAGGGTTAGAGGAGACATAATAACGACATATAAACTATTGCGAGGAATTGACAAGGTGGACAGAGACAGGATGTTCCAGAGATGGGACACAGAAACAAGGGGCCATAATTGGAAGTTGAAGACTCAGATGATTCAAAGAGATGTTAAGAAGTATTTCTTTAGTCACAGAGTTGTCAGGAAGTAGAATAGTCTGGCAAGCGATGTAGTGGAGGCAGGAACCATACATAGTTTTACGACAAGGTTTGATAAAGCTCATGGAGCAGGGAGAGGACCCAGTGAAGAGGCAGGGCTGCCAGGAGCTATGACTCGACCCCTGCAACCACAAATAGGTGATTACACACATATTGCACACACACACATGCATGCACACACACATACACACACACATGCACACACATGCATGCACACACACACACACACACACACACACACACACACCTAGAAAGGAATGATCTCATCAACAGCAGCCAGCATGGTTTCAGGGACGGGAAATCCTGTGTCACAAACCTACTGGAGTTCTATGACATGGTGACAGCAGTAAGACAAGAGAGAGAGGGGTGGGTGGATTGCATTTTCTTGGACTGCAAGAAGGCGTTTGACACAGTTCCACACAAGAGATTGGTGCAAAAACTGGAGGACCAAGCAGGGATAACAGGGAAGGCACTACAATGGATCAGGGAATACTTGTCAGGAAGACAGCAGCGAGTCATGGTACGTGGCGAGGTGTCAGAGTGGGCACCTGTGACCAGCGGGGTCCCGCAGGGGTCAGTCCTAGGACCAGTGCTGTTTCTGGTATTTGTGAACGACATGACGGAAGGAATAGACTCTGAGGTGTCCCTGTTTGCAGATGACGTGAAGTTGATGAGAAGAATACACTCGATCGAAGACCAGGCAGAACTACAAAGGGATCTGGACAGGCTGCAGAACTGGTCCAGCAATTGGCTCCTGGAGTTCAATCCCACCAAGTGCAAAGTCATGAAGATTGGGGAAGGGCAAAGAAGGCCGCAGACGGAGTACAGTCTAGGGGGTCAGAGACTACAAACCTCACTCAAGGAAAAAGATCTTGGGGTGAGTATAACACCAGGCACATCTCCTGAAGCGCACATCAACCAAATAACTGCTGCAGCATATGGGCGCCTAGCAAACCTCAGAACAGCATTCCGACATCTTAATAAGGAATCGTTCAGGACCCTGTACACCGTATACGTTAGGCCCATATTGGAGTATGCGGCACCAGTTTGGAACCCACACCTAGCCAAGCACGTAAAGAAACTAGAGAAAGTGCAAAGGTTTGCAACAAGACTAGTCCCAGAGCTAAGAGGTATGTCCTACGAGGAGAGGTTAAGGGAAATCAACCTGACGACACTGGAGGACAGGAGAGATAGGGGGGACATGATAACGACATACAAAATACTGAGAGGAATTGACAAGGTGGACAAAAACAGGATGTTCCAGAGATTGGACACAGTAACAAGGGGACACAGTTGGAAGCTAAAGACACAGATGAATCACAGGGATGTTAGGAAGTATTTCTTCAGCCACAGAGTAGTCAGTAAGTGGAATAGTTTGGGAAGCGATGTAGTGGAGGCAGGATCCATACATAGCTTTAAGCAGAGGTACGATAAAGCTCACGGCTCAGGGAGAGTGACCTAGTAGCGATCAGTGAAGAGGCGGGGCCAGGAGCTCGGACTCGACCCCCGCAACCTCAACTAGGTGAGTACAACTAGGTGAGTACACTCACACACACACACACACACACACACACACACACACACACACACACACACACACACACACTCACTCACTCACTCACTCACTCACTCTCACTCTCACTCTCACTCTCTCTCTCACTCTCACTCTCACTCTCTCACTCTCACTCTCTCTCTCTCTCTCTCTCTCTCTCTCTCTCTCTCTCTCTCTCTCTCTCTCTTGCAGGAACCAGGGATCAGATGAGAATGGTTCTGGTAGGGAGGAGTGGATGGAGGAGCAGTGGAAAAGGATGGAACAAGAGTGGGAGAGAAAATTAGGAGAGCTTTCTGAAAAAAATGGAGAAAGAGCTCTGCAAAATTGGGAAAGAGGTTGGAGAAGGAGACGAAGAATTGGGAGGCACAAGTCGAAACTGCAGTAGCCAGGATAAGGGTCCTAGAGGTTGAGGTAAACAGGCTGAAGCGAGTTACAGGGGCAGTGACCAGAGAAGACACAGCATATGAAGCTGAGAGGCCAAACAGGAAGGAAGGAGATATGAATTATGCTAAGGTCATATCAGCCTGCCAAGAAGGGCCAAGGAGTGAAAGGGAAGAGCAGCTGGGTGCAGATAGAGGGTGATAGGTCGAATGCAGAGGCACAACCATGCTACCAAGAGCCACTAGAAAAATCAAGGGAGAAAATGACCACATACAGACAGGATCCAAAGTCACAGAGGGAGAAGCAATAGGAGGAGGAAAGGGCAAAATCAGTGTTTATCCATGGGCTTCAGGAGAGAGAGGAAAGGACACACACTGAAAGATGGCAGGAAGAAAGAAAGGAGACTGAGACAATCATCATGGAAATATGTGAAGAAGACATGGACGAGATTGTAAATTTTCAGAGAATAGGGGGGTACTTGAAGGGGAGAAAATGACCGATCAAGCTGATTCTCAGGACAGAAACAGTGCGGAACAGGATCCTCCAAGAGAAACCGTGGTTGAAATACTCGGAAGAGTACAAGAAGGTGTTCCTAGACAGAGACAGAACACAAACAGAACGACAGCAGTTGAGGGAGAGGACAAAAAAGCGAAAGGAGCTAGGAGAGGAGACAAGGATGGAACCAGCATAGGTCAGTCACAGCAGAACAGAGCAGCAAGGGCAAGCACACACACAACTATCCTCAGAACCCCACAACCTATCACACCATCCCAACACAAACTACAATCCATACCCACAGTTTCCACCCAACACCCAGCTATAGAATCCCACAGTATGCTACCAGGTCTCCCACCCTCACAGGCCCCCCAAACCACAGTGTTGGAAAGGAAACTGAAGGTATGGTACACAAACGCTGATGGAATAACAAATAAGTGGAAGGAGTGGCACGAAAGAGTCAAAGAGTCATCACCGGACATCATAGCTCTCACAGAAACCAAGCTTACAGGTATGATAACAGATGCCATCTTTCCAATGGGATACCAGATCCTGAGGAAAGACAGAGGGAACAGGGGGGGTGGAGGAGTGGCACTGCTGATCAAAAACCGATGGAATTTTGATGAGGAGACAGCGGAGAAGCAAGTGATTACATAGCGGGAACACTTCACTCTGGAGGTCCCAAGGTGGTAATTGCAGTGATGTATACCCTACCACAGAACAGCAGGAGGCCAAGGCAAGAGTATGACGAGAGCAAAAGAGCGATGGTTGACACACTGGCTGCAGTGGCCAGAAGAGCTCATGCATGCAGGGCAAAGCTCCTGATCATGGGTGACTTTAACCACAAGGAGATTGATTGGGAGAACTTGGAGCCACATGGGGGCCAAGATACATGGAGGGCTAAGATGATGGAGGTGGTACTGGAAAACTTCATGTACCAACACTTAAGGGACACTACAAGAGAGAGAGAGGAGAGGATGAACCAACAAGACTGGACTTAGTATTCACCTTGAGTAGTGCAGATATTGAGGACATCACATATGAAAGACCCCTTGGGGCCAGCGATCATGTGGTTTTAAGCTTTGAATACACAGTAGAGCTACAAGTGGAGGGGGAAGCAGGAAGGCCAGGACGAATGAAGCCAAACTACAAGAAAGGGGACTACACGGGAATGAGGAACTTCCTGAACGGGGTTCAGTGGGACAGAGAACTGGCAGGGAAGCCAGTTAATGAGATGATGGAATATGTAGCAACAATGTGCAAGGAGGCTGAGGAAAGGTTTGTACCCAAGGGTAACAGGAATAATGAAAAAGCCAGGATGAGCCCATGGTTCACCCAAAGGTGCAGGGAGGCAAAAACCAAGTGTGCTAGGGAATGAAAGAAATATAGAAGGCAAAGGACCCAGGAGAATAAGGAGAGCAGTCGTAGAGCCAGAAACGAATATGCACAGATAAGAAGTGAGGCCCAACGACAATATGAAAACAACATAGCAGCGAAAGCCAAATCTGACCCGAAACTGTTATACAGCCACATCAGGAGGAAAACAACAGTCAAGGACCAGGTAATCAGGCTAAGGAAGGAAGGAGGAGAGACAACAGGAAATGACCATGAAGTATGTGAGGAACTCAACAAGAGATTCAAAGAAGTGTTCACAGAGGAGACAGAAGGGGCTCCAGAAAGACGGAGAGGTGGGGCACACCACCAAGTACTGGACACAGTACACACAACTGAGGAAGAAGTGAAGAGGCTTCTGAGTGAGCTAGATACCTCAAAGGCAATGGGGCCAGATAACATCTCTCCATGGGTCCTGAGAGAGGGAGCAGAGGCACTATGTGTACCCCTAACAAAAATATTCAATACATCTATCAAAACAGGAAGATTGCCTGAGGCATGGAAGACAGCAAATGAAGTCCCAGTCTTTAAAAAAGGAGACAGACATGAAGCACTAAACTACAGACCAGTGTCACTGACATGTATAGTATGCAAATTCATGGAGAAGATTATCAGAAGAGTGGTGGAACACCTAGAAAGGAATGATCTCATCAACAGCAGCCAACATGGTTTCAGGGACGGGAAATCCTGTGTCACAAACCTACTGGAGTTCTATGACATGGTGACAGCAGTAAGACAAGAGAGAGAGGGGTGGGTGGATTGCATTTTCTTGGACTGCAAGAAGGCGTTTGACACAGTTCCACACAAGAGATTAGTGCAAAAACTGGAGGATCAAGGAGGGATAACAGGGAAGGCACTACAATGGATCAGGGAATACTTGTCAGGAAGACAGCAGCGAGTCATGGTACGTGGCGAGGTGTCAGAGTGGGCACCTGTGACCAGCGGGGTCCCACAGGGGTCAGTCCTAGGACCAGTGCTGTTTCTGGTATTTGTGAATGACATGATGGAAGGAATAGACTCTGAGGCGTCCCTCTTTGCAGATGACGTGAAGTTGATGAGAAGAATTCATTCGATCGAAGACCAGGCAGAACTACAAAGGGATCTGGACAGTCTGCAGACCTGGTCCAGCAACTGGCTCCTGGAGTTCAATCCCACCAAGAGGCAAAGTCATGAAGATTGGGGAAGGGCAAAGAAGACTGCAGACGGAGTACAGTCTAGGGGGCCAGAGACTACAAACCTCACTCAAGGAAAAAGATCTTGGGGTGAGTATAATACCAGGCACATATCCTGAAGCACACATCAACCAAATAACTGCTGCAGCACATGAGCGACTAGCAAACCTCAGAACAGCATTCCGACATCTTAATAAGGAATCGTTCAGGACCCTGTACACTGTGTACATTAGGCCCATATTGGAGTATGCGGCACCAGTTTGGAACCCACACCTAGCCAAACACGTAAAGAAACTAGAGAAAATGCAAAGGTTTGCAACAAGACTAGTCCCAGAGCTAAGAGGTATGTCCTACGAGGAGAGGTTAAGGGAAATCAACCTGACGACATTGGAGGATAGGAGAGATATGGGGGACATGATAACGACATACAAAATACTGAGAGGAATTGACAAGGTGGACAAAAACAGGATGTTCCAGAGATTGGACACAGTAACAAGGGGACACAGTTGGAAGTTGAAGACACAGATGAATTACAGGGATGTTAGGAAGTATTTCTTCAGCCACAGAGTAGTCAGGAAGTGGAATAGTTTGGGAAGCAATGTAGTGGAGGCAGGATCCATACATAGCTTTAAGCAGAGGTATGATAAAGCTCACGGTTCAGGGAGAGTGACCTAGTAGCGACCAGTGAAGAGGCGGGGCCAGGAGCTTGGACTCGGCCCCTGCAACCTCAACTAGGTGAGTACACACACACACACACACACACACACACACACACACACACACACACACACACACACACACACACACACACACACACACATACATACATACATATCAGATCACTTACTTGACTGCACTATTCCCACCCCTCCTTCAGAGTGCATTCCCTGCCCTTCCCACTTCCTACAATACCATTAAATATTTACATTTACTGGTATTCTATTTTTGGCACCCTCAACATCACTAGAATTGTTCTAAGGTGCCATCTTGCTGTACATAAACCTAAACATATCCTTGCACATTAACACTCACTTTATTAGAGTATAAATCTACATTATCCTCATTATCCAATGGAAATAAGTCACTCTGTCTGACTTTTTTGGGTTATCCTAGGTTCTCTACACATATGCTGCTATGTATGATAATTCTATGTAACTGTATTTGTGTATACCTAAATAAACTTACTTACTTACTTATATACGTATTAATGAAATACATGCAGTTTGGAAGGATATGTTGTGTATCTTTATACGTATATGCTTCTACGCTGTTGTATTCTGAGCACCTCTGCAAAAACAGTGATTATGCGTGTGAGGTGAAAGTGTTGAATGATGATGAAAGTGTTTTCTTTGTGGGGATTTTCTTTCTTTTTGGGTCACCCTGCCTCAGTGGGAGACAGCCAACTTGTTAAAAAAAAAAATGCTAATAGTAGAGTACTGCATAATAACAAATATAATGTTTATGTATTGTGTAATCTTTTACCTAAGAACCTGTTCTCAGGAATAAATTATGGAGTTTCAATATCCTGGTATTTTGCCCTTGACATACTGTTAAGTTAAACTTTAGTATCCTATTCCTTAATATTCATTGTTAACGACATAAAAATGGATATAAAAAAACAAGTACTGTACACAGGAAATCATTCATTACTTATTTATACATAGGTACTTACATATTATATAAATATATTGTGTATATATATATACATATATATATATATATATATATATATATATATATATATATATATATATATATATATATATATATATACATATATATATATATATATATACACACACACACACACACACACACATGATTTACAGCAGTATCAGGACGTTTCAGATAAAATATAAATATTTGTTAACAACTTCAACAAGAATTTTAAAAATAAAAAGTTACAATACCCACTAGTACATGTATATCCTTACTAGATATTTTCCATCTTTGTAGTTGGCACCATCATCCACTAATATGAAGGAAAGGATGACATTTTATGTCACTCTACCACAAGGTAGAGAGCCTGACACCTTCTTTCAGTGCAAAAGCAGAGAGGCCCAACATTTCTTATGCTCACTGCAGCCTGTAAACATCTAAATAGGAATGGGACTGGTGAATGACAAATCTTAAATCTTTAGATTCTGTGGAAAATAATTTCCCCAAAATTATACTGTGTAAATAAACCTGATTAATTCATTACTATTGTTCTAAAGTGTATTTTTAAAAGAAGAGAATCGAGAGGGAAGCTCTGCGCCTGCGCTGAGGTGGAGGGAGAGACGCCGTTGTCTTTTTTAATGTGATACAAGCATGTTAATGTAAGGTGTATAATTTTTGTTGCTCTAGGGGTTATACTGGGCTTAAAACCTCTCAAATAGGAGCTGAAATTGTTGGATGTGCAGTCCTGCATAATTTGAGCATTAAGCAGATGGACAGGACAGCTCCAGGAACCTCAGATAAGCTATCTAAATTATGTTTGTAATTCTGGCCAGTATTATCATCATAAATTTAGGTAGAGAGGGGGTTCTGTACATGACACACAGTAATCTCCAGACCAATTGGTGAGTGTTATGATTATAAATTCTCCTTCTGTTATATGTGTATATATAATCATTTATTAATTTTAATATACAGTCCACAAATTTATATTAAATTTTACCAGAATTCCTGGTGATGTACATTTCATTTTCAATTAATATAGGTCTAGATCAACTTGTGGGGAGATAGATTATGGTAGGTATTGAAGGGGGACATTTTCTGCGACCTAGGTGTCCTAAAAATTCCTACTTGTCTCTGTAACTTTGATAAATAATTATTATCTTTGTTACCATTTACTTGTATGTATCTAATGAGATTCATCCAGGTAAATGTAATTTTCCACAAATTAGTTGCCCATTGGTCCTTTGAACCAGATGTAATTAGTGAAGTCATTAATTAGTGAATTAATTACTTAGTAATTATATGTTTAATGAGAGAAGAAGGTGGATGTTAAGTTCACAAATTTACTTAATGTGTAGTGGATTATAATTATTACAATATTAATTTTGCTAAGCTAAGCCTGGCTAGGATTATATTAATGTGTATAATATTAATTTTGCTATGCCAAATTCTGGCAAAGATTTATATTAGTGTATTTGTATAGTATTAATTTTGTTAAGCCAAGCCTGACCAAGATTTATATTAGTGTATGTGTAATTACTATGCTGAAGTGTAGCTAACATTATTAATGTGTATTTAAAATTTATATTATAATTTTCTTACATGTGTAATTACTAAGCTCAAGTGTAACTAAAATTATTAATGTATATTTAAAGTTTATATTATAATTTTCTTACATGTAATTGCTAAGCTCAAGTGTAGCTAGGATTTCTTCAAAGGTAAGTTGTAATATTTACCTTTATGAAGTGCA
This sequence comes from Cherax quadricarinatus, assembly GCF_038502225.1. NCBI lineage: Eukaryota > Metazoa > Arthropoda > Malacostraca > Decapoda > Parastacidae > Cherax > Cherax quadricarinatus. The sequence goes on from NC_091341.1 coordinate 1,662,743, forward strand.
TAATTAAGTACATAATCAGTGTTATTAATTAAGTTGAATTTAATACATTGCACCATGGGTGAAAATGAGGAAATTAATGTAGAAGACAAACATATAGAAGTTAGAGCAAAAAAATCATCATTGCAGGCTAGAAAAGGTCATGTAACAAAAGCATACAATAAGTGTTTGGAAGTAATGAATCAAGAAACTTTGAATACTGATGATTTAAAATTGTATTTAGACGCTTTAGGGAATAGATATGATTCATACAATTTATATTATAACAAATATGAAGGAGATTTGTTAGTAAACTGTGTAGATGAGACTGAAGTAAATCTTATGATTAATCAGTATTATGAATTAGAAGAAAAGATTCTTCTTGTAAAAGTCAGGCTTTGAATAAATTGAAACGTGTAAACCAGACAGTTAATCAATCTATTCCAATAAATAAAAATTATGTTTACCTGTATTTAATCCAGGAGAAAACTGGGAAGAGTTTTGGTCAATTTTTAAAGCAGCTGTGCATGATAGGAGTGACCTAGCATGTGTAACTAAATTATTTTACCTCAAAGGGCAGATAAGAGGAGATGCTCACATGTTCATATAAGCCTTTCCCAATGTAGATGATTCTTACAAAGAAGCAGTTGACTTGTTGAAGGTCACTTATGGTAATATAGAACAAAGTAGGTTGGCTCTAGTGAATATTTTTTTTTCAACAAGTCAGCCGTCTCCCACCGAGGCAGGGTGACCCAAAAAGAAAGAAAATCCCCAAAAAGAAAATACTTTCATCATTCAACACTTTCACCTCACTCACACATAATCAATGTTTTTGCAGAGGTGCTCAGAACACAACAGTTTAGAAGTATATACATATAAAGATACACAACATATCCCTCCAAACTGCCAATATCCCAAAACCCCTCCTTTAGAGTGCAGGCATTGTACTTCCCATTTCCAGGACTCAAGTCCGGCTATATAAAAATAACCGGTTTCCCTGAATCCCTTCACTAAATATTAATCTGCTCACACTCCAACAGATCGTCAGGTCCCAAATACCATTCGTCTCCATTCACTCCTTTCGAACACGCTCATGCACGCCTGCTGGAAGTCCAAGCCCCTCACCCACAAAACCTCCCTTACCCCTTCCTTCCAACCTTTTCGAGGATGACCCCTACCCCGCCTTCCTTCTCCTACAGATTTAAATGCTCTCCATGTCATTCTACTTTGATCCATTCTCTCTAAATGACCAAACCACCTCAACAACCCCTCTTCAGCCCTCTGACTAATACTTATATTAACTCCACACCTTCTCCTAATTTCCACACTCCGAATTTTCTGCATAATATTTACACCACACATTGCCCTTAGACAGGACATCTCCACTGCCTCCAACCGCCTCCTCGCTGGTGCATTCACAACCCAAGCTTCACACCCATATAAGAGTGTTGGTACTACTATACTTTCATACATTCCCTTCTTTGCCTCCATAGATAAGGTTTTTTGACTCCACATATACCTCAATGCACCACTCACCTTTTTCCCTTCATCAATTCTATGATTAACCTCATCCTTCATAAATCCATCCGCCGACACATCAACTCCCAAGTATCTGAAAACATTCACTTCTTCCATACTCCTCCTCCCCAATTTGATATCCAATTTTTCTTTATCTAAATCATTTGATACCCTCATCACCTTACTCTTTTCTATGTTCACTTCCAACTTTCTACTTTTACACACACTCCCAAACTCATCCACTAACCTTTGCAATTTTTCTTTATAATCTCCCATAAGCACAGTATCATCAGCAAAAAGTAACTGTGTCATTTCCCATTTTGTATTTGATTCCCCATAATTTAATGCCACCCCTCTCCCGAACACCCTAGCATTTACTTCTTTTACAACCCCATCTATAAATATATTAAATAACCATGGTGACATTACACATCCCTGTCTAAGACCTACTTTAACCGGGAAGTAGTCTTCCTCTCTTCTACACACCCTAATCTGAGCCTCACTATCCTCATAAAAACTCTTTACAGCATTTAGTAACTTACCACCAATTCCAGATACTTGCAACATCTGCCACATTGCTCCCCTATCCACTCTATCATATGTCATGCCAAATTAAACAACTGTTATCAATGCCACAAAGGAAGACACCATATAGTCATGTGTAAGGGTCTATATGATAATGTTGATAATGATAATGTTGACAATCCTGACCCAACAGTGGCTAATGTAAAAATTGCTGTTAATGTTAATAATGATGGTTTTGCTGAAGTAGCCTTACCTGTGTTACAGGTAAAAATTGATGATAAAAGGCATAAATAAAAAAATGTAACTGCATTATTAGACCAGGGATCACAGCATACTTTCATGAAACATAAATGTCTTGATGGTACGAAAGTACAGATAGGAGATCCTGCAACGAGGGAAAGAATTGAGCATTTAAACATGGCTGACCGGCATCCAAACAGCCGCTAATGCCAGACGTACAACTAGCGAAGTGAAATTCTCATCTTTACTGACGTTCATCTGTTGACAGTAGCATCATATCTGTACCACCATCATATCACCTGTACCAGTGCTAACGAGAGGGAAACACAGGAGACATCGTCAAATCAACAGTACAAAACTCCAAGGTTATAGGTCAGATATCCCTCAGTGCTAGTTGTGAGAAAGAAGTGAATAGTTAAACAGTCAAGGTTAATGTTTTAATAGCTGACCTATATTCAGCTGATCAGTGTACAGTGAGAGAATCATAGCAGAAAACGCCAAATATATCTATAAACTCAAGGAAAGTCAGGTTGTAGGTGGCGTTACTCCCCTCAGTGTTTTAAAAATGGCTGAGTCAGCAGAACAGGTCAGGAGTCAACAACACGACACAACCCCCGATAAATGGAATTGAGGGGGATTTGGAAGGATAAAACCATTGATTAAACCTTTCTGATCTACCAGAATGGAAAGGAGTTAGAAGTTAATTGGGGAAGCCAGACTGTGAAGTGAGGTGGGAAGGGGAGTGTGTAATAAGGGGTTAACTGTAAGGGGTTTGTGAAGTTAAGGGAAAAGTGAGCAGTGAAGAGGGTTTTGAAGAGGAAATTTTACTAGTAATTCAGTGGTGATTGCTAAAGCAGATACTAAGTGTACTAGGGACTGGAAAAGAGAAATAAATATTATTGTATATGAGTAAAAGAATGAAGAGTGAAAATGGCAGGCATTAGGGGGGTACAGGCTGCCATAATTATATTTATATTTCTTCTTCAATTCCATGAAGAAAGAAATCAGTCATGGGGGCTGGAAAAGGTGAATGGAATAACAGCGCCCTGGACAGTAAAAGCCCAACAGTTGCCATCCTACCAGAAACGTAAATTTCACTATCGCCGTAAGGTATGGCAACACCGCATACCCAAACAAAAACAGTGGCACACAGCTCTTATTGTAGCGCTCTTAAGTGGTGATATCCAAATTAATCCAGGACCTCAAACTATTGTGCAGAGGCAAAACAGACAGATAAATGACGGCGATAATGACGGTCTAGTAGCTAGGGATGATAACCTTAACTCCATATGTAATGCATACATAGGTCAATGTGAGACAATACAGCCATTATTATCTCAAACACTACCAAACAGGTGCATACACTGTACTAAAGTACGCATGAAAAACAGAAAAGGCACCTTATGTAAAATGTGTAAGGGGTGGGTGCATGATGGATGTATGTACAATTATAGCAACGGTGCCAGAATTCATTTTGTGTGTAACAAATGCACTTTGGCACAGTTACCCTTTAGCAGTGATGACATTGATTTACCTAATTTTAATACAAATGACCCATTGCCATATATTGATGATTATGATTGTTTTATGAAAACAGGCCTTCACTTTATTCATGTCAATGCAAGATCACTTCTTCCTAAATTGGCAGAGATTAGGATTCTGGCTAACAAAATTAGGGCGGCAGTTATAACCATCTCTGAATCTTGGTTGGATGATACGGTGACTGACGACGAGGGTGGTGGAGTATGTGCCTACATTAGAAATGACTTAGCTTACAACCCAAGACCTGATTTAAATAACAATAAACTGGAGATTCTATGGTTTGAAGTGCTGCTTCCTAAGACCAAACCCATCTTAGTAGGAACTAGTTACTGCCCTCCTACCCAGGACCAGTTCTTAGAAGACTTTTCCAGAGTCTTGTCCGGAGTTGAAAACAATTGCGAGACAATAATACTGGGCGACTTCAATATCTGTTTTCAGCAGCAAAATAACGGGCTATGCAAAAGGTATAAGCAAATTCTAGGATTAAATAGTTACACTCAACTAATTATACACCAACCCGGATTACACAGTTCTCAGCCACCCTAATTGACCACATACTTTGTAACCATGCTGAGAACATTAGTCAGTCAGGCGTCATTACCACAGGTCTTAGTGATCATTTCATCATTTACTGCACCAGGAAAATCACTAGGGATAGGATAGGCCTACACAGGACAATAAAAATGAGGTCAACTAGAAACTACAGTAAAGAAACACTGGTAAATAGGCTACACAATTGTGACTGGACAGAGATAACAAGCTGCACGGACGTAAACGATGCCTGGGAAAAATTCAAAACAATGTTCACTACCATCCTTGATAATATTGCACCAGTTAAAGAGGTTAGGATTAAACGAAGAACTGGACCCTGGATGAATACCGAGATATTAGATAATATGAAATTCAGAGACCAGCTGCTAAAAAGATTTAAAGCAAACAGACAGGATATTGCAGCACTAAATGAATTCCAAAGGGTGAGGAACAGAGTACAGAGACTTATAAAAGGAGCAAAGGCAAAGCACTACTGCTCAAAAATTGAAGAGTATAAGCATAACCCCAGAAAGCTCTGGCAACAACTAAAACAGTTGGGGTATAGCCATAAGCCAGTAGATAGGTCTAACATAGTACTCACTATCGATAATGAGGTATGCCACGAAACATCTAAGGTGGCAAATTGCTTTAATTCATACTACACATCTGTTGCATCAACACTAGTAAGTAAACTACCAGCTGCATCAAATACCTTTAACACAGACTCTGATAAGTTTCAAACATACTATACCAATAAAGGGGTAACCCCAAACAGTTGTCAACTAGTAAGTGTATCTCATGACTTTATTCAAAAAGAACTAAGCAGGTTAACCCCAACTAAGAGCACAGGCCCTGATAACATCCTGTCTAAGTTCCTAAAAGATGGTGCTTCTGAACTGTCAATCCCTATTGCTCACATAATAAATCTATCAATCACCACTAATACCGTACCGGAGGGGTTCAAGGAGGCCAGAGTTACTCCTATCTTCAAGAAAAATAGTAGGTCTGATGTAAGCAACTACAGTGGACCCCCGCATAACGATCACCTCCGAATGCGACCAATTATGTAAGTGTATTTATTTAAGTGCGTTTGTACATGTATGTTTGGGGGTCTGAAATGGACTAATCTACTTCACAATATTCCTTATGGGAACAAATTCAGTCAGTACTGGCACCTGAACATACTTCTGGATTGAAAAAATATCGTTAACCGGGGGTCCACTGTATAGGCCTGTTAGTATACTCAGTATAATATCTAAAATTCTAGAGGGCAGTGTATTCTCAAGTAGTTAAGTACCTTAATGACAACAACATTCTCCATAGCTATCAATCGGGCTTTAGAAGATCCTACTCAACCGACACCTCCCTTATTAATCTGATGGATTACCTGAGAACTGAAATGTCAAAGGGGAACCTCATAGGTATGGTAACCTTAGACCTGCAAAAGGCCTTCGATACTGTCAACCACAATATATTATGTAATAAACTTCAAGCTATCGGTATAGGTTCTGTAGACTGGTTACTCCTACTGTATACAGATGACAGTGCTCTGTTAGTGTCAGGTAAAGACCCACAAGATATTGCCAGTGTTTTAACACTGGAACTGGAGTCCTGCAGCAAATGGTTAGTAGACAACAAACTATCATTACACCTAGGGAAAACTGAAGCCATTCTCTTTGGCACGAAACATAAACTGAGAAGGGTAAATAATTTTAATGTTCAGTGTAATGGGGAGCCCATCACTTTGGTTTCATCAGTAAAATATTTGGGAATCCCCTTTGACCCATGCATGTCAGGAGAATTGATAGGGAACAGTGTAGTAAAGAAAGCGAATGCCAGACTGAAGTTTCTGTATAGACAAGCACAGTGTCTACCTACTGAGGCTCGCAGGACCCTATGTCTAGCCCTTATACAATGCCATATGGATTACGCTTGCTCTTCTTGGTACTCTGCCTTGATAAAAAAACTGAAAGATAGACTGCAAATCACCCAGAACAAAATCGTAAGATTCATCCTGGGGCTGGGACCAAGAGAACATGTAGGCCAGGATGAATATGCTGAATGTTGAAGACAGAGTAAAACAACTGAAGATAAATCATGTTTATAAAATTACTCACAAACAATGTCCAGAATATCTTGCTGTCAATTTTGTCAAGGTTGGGAACCAAAGCAATCATAGTACTAGGGGGAGAGAGCACAACTTTGTAGTACCCACAGTCATTGGCCAGGCGTCAAACACCTTTTATTGTACAGCAATAAAGGAATGGAAAAGACTGCCCACACATGTCAAAGCCAGTCATAGCATGAACCAGTTCAAGAAGAGTGCCAAAAGGTGTCTGATGAATGTAGCTACAGAAAGGGAGGGGAATGATTTTCTATTTTTTAGCTAACACACGTGTAAATTTTACCTTATTCCTAGTAATGACCCTCGTATTGTAGATAGTCTTAATGACCCTCGTGTAGTAGATAGTCTTTTTAGTATGATAATAAGATGTTATCTTCATTGTAGAATAATAAGAAAATATTATAACCTTTGTATTATAATAATAAGGTAAAAGGACCCCAATGGAAATACAGTGGACCCCCGGTTAACGATTTTAATCCGTGCAAGAGGGGTAATTGTTATGCGAAATAATCGTTATGTGAATGAATTTTCCCCATAAGAAATAATGGAAATAAAATTAATCCGTGCAAGACACCCAAAAGTATGAAAAAAAATTTTTTTACCACATGAAATGTTAATTTTAATACACACAAACTGAAAAAGGCATGCACAATTACATGACACTTACTTTTATTGAAGATCTGGTGATGATTGATGGGATGGGAGGAGGGGAGAGAGAGTGTTAGTGTTTAGAAGGGGAATCCCCTTCCATTAGGACTTGAGGTAGCAAGTCCTTTTCTGGGGTTACTTCCCTTCTTCTTTTAATGCCACTAGGGCCAGCTTCAGAGTCACTGGACTTCTTTCGCACAAGATATCTGTCCATAGTGGCCTGTACCTCTCGTTCCTTTATGACTTGCCTAAAGTGTTTCACAACATTGTCAGTGTAATAATCACCAGCACGGCTTGCAATAGCTGTGTGAGGGTGATTTTCATCCATGAAGGTTTGCACTTCAAGCCACTTTGCACAGATTTCCTTTATCTTTGTAGTAGGCAACTTCTTCAATTTCTCTCTCCCCTCCTCTGAACCAGTTTCCCCAGGTCTGGCCTCTTGCTCTTGAAGTTGATCTATCAGCTCATCAGTGGTTAGTTCTTCATTGTCCTCCTCCACCAACTCTTCCACATCCTCCCCACTAACCTCCAACCCCAAGGACTTTCCCAATGCCACAATGGATTCCTCAACTGGAATAATCCTCTCAGGGTTAGCCTCAAACCCTTCAAAATCCCTTTTGTCTACACATTCTGGCCACAGTTTCTTCCAAGCAGAGTTCAAGGTCTTCTTAGTCACTCCCTCCCAAGCCTTACCTATAAGGTTTACACAATTGAGGATATTAAAGTGCTCTCTCCAAAACTCTCTTAGAGTCAGTTGAGTTTCTGAGGTCACTACAAAGCACCTTTCAAACAGAGCTTTTGTGTACAGTTTTTTGAAGTTTGCAATAACCTGCTGGTCCATGGGCTGCAGGAGAGGAGTGGTATTAGGAGGCAAAAACTTCACCTTAATGAAGCTCATGTCCCCATAAAGTCGCTCTGCCACGTCTGTAGGATGACCAGGGGCATTGTCTAACACCAGGAGGCACTTAAGGTCTAATTTCTTTTCAGTTAGGTAATCTTTCACATTGGGGGCAAATGCATGGTGTAACCAGTTATAGAAAAAGTCCCTAGTGACCCATGCCTTACTGTTTGCCCTCCACAGCACACACAAATTATCCTTGAGGACATTCTTTTGCCTGAACGCTCTGGGAGTTTCAGAGTGATACACTAATAAAGGCTTAACTTTGCAATCACCACTAGCATTGGCACACATCAACAAAGTAAGCCTGTCTTTCATAGGCTTATGTCCTGGGAGTGCCTTTTCCTCCTGAGTAATGTAGGTCCTGCTTGGCATTTTCTTCCAGAACAGGCCTGTTTCATCACAATTAAACACTTGTTCAGGTTTCAGTCCTTCACTGTCTATGTACTCCTTGAATTCCTGCACATATTTTTCAGCCGCTTTGTGGTCCGAACTGGCAGCCTCACCATGCCTTATCACACTATGGATGCCACTACGCTTCTTAAATCTCTCAAACCAACCTTTGCTGGCCTTAAATTCACTCACATCATCACTAGTTGCAGGCATTTTTTTAATTAAATCCTCATGCAACTTCCTAGCCTTTTCACATATGATCGCTTGAGAGACGCTATCTCCTGCTAGCTGTTTTTCATTTATCCACACCAATAAGAGTCTCTCAACATCTTCCATCACTTGCGATCTTTGTTTCGAAAACACAGTTAAACCTTTGGCAAGAACAGCTTCCTTGATTGTCTTTCTGGTGCCCACAATAGTAGTGATGGTTGATTGGGGTTTCTTGTACAACTTGACTAGGTCGGCGATACGCACTCCACTTTCATACTTATCAATGATCTCTTTCTTCATTTCAATGGGAATTCTCACCCTTATTGGTGTACGGTTGGCACTAGAAGCTTTCTTGGGGCCCATGGTCACTTATTTTCCAGAAACAGCACCGAAAACACTGTAATAATACGAAATATTCCGAGTGTATGCTTGGATGTTACCGCGGAGGCTGGCTGGTAAACAATGGCACGGGCGGCACATGTGAGGCTGGCTGAGGGCGCACATTGGACGCGTCTCGGACGAAAATCGGTGAGCGGGTTTTTAATCGGTATGCGCGGCAAAATTTTTGCGATTAAAGTAAGCGGTATGCGGATTAATCGCTATGTGATGCCATCGTTATGCGGGGGTCCACTGTAAGTCACTCTGTCTGACTTTTTTGGGTTATCCTAGGTTCTCTACACATAGGCTGCTATGTATGATAATTCTATGTAACTGTCTTTGTGTATACCTGAATAAACTTACTTACTTACTAACTCTGAAATTATCTGGTTTTCTCTCAGATAAAAGGGCTCAATTGTATGACACTGCTTATGTAACTGTCAGGTTGGGCAATGAGAAAAAATGTGTTAATGCAGTAATTGTAGATAGACTTCCAGAGAAAATATCTACAATAGGGCTTAGTAAAGCTACAGAAAGACTTTCACATAATGTAAATTTAGCACCTTCTGGTGTAAATGATGATTCTGTAGGCCCAATAAATATTTTGATAGGTAGTGACTATTATGCCTCCTTTGTAAAGGGTATGGTAAAGAAATGTGGTGTCACCCTTTTAAAGACTGCAGGAAGCCATGTAATGTATGGTAAGATTCCTCGTAATAATAATGCATGACTAGAGGAAACTATAAATACTATAACTGTGTGTCTTACTCATGAAGTCGTACCCCAGTATAATTCTTCCATAGAGGATGGTGTTGAGCCAGTGCATAAATTGTGGGAATTAGACAGCATAGGAATAAATGTAAATGAAGAAAGTCCAGACGATTCCTTTACTCAGGAACAATACCTGAGAGATGTAAAATTTGAATCTGGACAATACTGGGTACGACTTCCGTGGAGACTGAACCATCCAGAATTGCCCACTGTGAGGAAAAAGTTCAATAGATAGGAGTAGAGAGGGAGTATATAGTAACAATAGTTTCATTGCCGGCTACTTGTTAAGGTAGGGTAAGTCATGCTCCCGCTATTCCCGCCTTTTTTCCCCCTCCCCGAAAGTGATAGTTTCATTGCCGGCTACTTGTTAAGGTAGGGTCAGTCTAGCTCCCGCCTTTTTTCCCCCACCCCAAAAGTGATAGTTTGACTGCCGGCTGCTTGTTAAGGTAGGGTCAGTCTAGCTCCCGCTATCCCTTCCCCTCCTTCTTCCCCCCCCCCCTGATAGGTGACGTGTGGGGCTCTGGTCCAAACAGTAATCACTAGACTCACAGCTCCCAGCACTACTGTAAGTACATGCCTGCCTTGTATTCTAGTGGATTTATTGGTTGAAAGCTTCACTTTTGACCAATAATAAACTTAGTCCTTTCAGTCTTGCTCCAGGTTGACTGTTGTAATAATCACCACATCTTTTAGCTATTTTACTTATCATGGAGAGTGATTTCTTAAGCAGTGGGTAACCTGTCTATCTTTCCAGCTTGGATGACAGAGAGGGTCACCTTTTAATCAACGAGCAGAACTGATGGAGATGGACTAACGTCCGGAGACTTCCCCTTTTTGGATTTAATTACCTGTGCACCTGTATGAAGTAGCAGGATATAACCCCTCATCATTGCAGTGGAAAAAACCTGCTTTCCTATCATCTAGACTGAGTATTCACGGATAGACTCTGTAAAGAACAAGCCGGTGGGTTGTCAACACCTGCGACCCCCCCCCATCATCGGCAACGGCTACGATTACAACAACACTCAGTGTCACCAACACCAGACACCCCTATATATATTAGCGTTGAATTCAGTTATCATTTATATTTTTCATTTTTCATTTTCTTTAAAGTAGGATTAATATTTCATATTTAAGTGTTTTATATTTTCTATATAATAAAGTGTTTATGTTTGTCTGTTATTATTTCTTTTTCTATTCACTAATTTTCCTGAGGAATAGCCAGCCTTGGTAATACTGTCTGAAGTTGTTACAGGGCTGAGTAAGCCTTCACACCCACTAATTACAGAATGGCATATGGACAATTAAAGGCTCAGCTCCGCAAACTGAGTAAGACACCAGAATTGTTGACTGCCTATAATGATATAATTACTGAACAATTAATTAATAAATTTATAGAAGAGGTACCTCCTGAGCAAGCCAAAATTTATGGTCACTATTTGCCACATCACGGAGTGAAGAAGGATTCTAAGACCACTCCTCTGAGGATTGTGTTTAATTGTAGTGCCATAAGTAACAAAAATGTACCTAGTTTAAATGACTGTTTGATGACAGGTCCGTCGTTGACGGAAAAATTAGGAGATATCTTATTAAATTTCAGGGTGAAGAATTATGCCTTTACGGCTGACATAAGTAAAGCTTTCCTAAGAGTGGGTTTACAAGAGGCTGACCGGGATTGTACCCGGTTCTTATGGCCTGAGAATCCTAATGACCCACTTAGCCCTCTGAAAACCTTTTGCTTTAGGAGCGTATTATTTGGTGCTACATCCAGTCCGTTCCTACTTCAAGCGACGATAAATGCACACCTTAAACGTACGGGAAGTCCATTGAGTAAAGTAATGAGCAAACAATTTTATGTGGACAATTTCCTGGGTGTGACGTCAACTGAAGAGGAACTGTTAATGACTTATGGAGAGCCTAATAAAATAATGCAAAGTGCAAATATGCCTCTGAGGGAATGGAATAGCAATTCATCCAAATTAAAGGACAAAATAAGTAAAGATTACCCTGGAGATGAAGTACCAAAATGTAGTAATGTATTGGGATTAACTTGGGATACTGAGAGAGATTTGTTAATGTTAAAACCTAATAATTACAGTACGCCCAATAAATTAACTAAGAGAGTTTTGCTGGCTGAAGTTTCCAAATGTTTTGATCCACTAGGCTTAGTATCACCCCTTACTATAAGAGGGAAATTATTAATACAAAAAGCATGGAAGCTTAAATGTGCTTGGGATGAAACTCTGCCTGAGGAATTCATTAACAGGTGGGATGAATTAATTGGTGATTATGAAAAAATTCCAATGTTGGAGTTCCCACACCAGGTGGCCTATCCAGATGGGAAAAATATACTCCACATTTTTTGTGATGCTTCAAAATTGGCATATGGAGCAGTTGCTTACCTTCAATGTAATAGTGTTATTTCTCTTGTTATATCTAAAGCTAAAGTGTCTCCAATTAAATCACGTACCTTACCCCAGTTGGAATTAACAGCCATCTATGTAGGTGTCAAATTAGCTAATTATATAAGAAATAAGTTGCAGGAGATAAATATTAGCGACACTGTAATTTGGTCTGATAATGAGGTATCCTTACAATGGATTCGTAATGGAAACAGTAAAATTGTGTACGTACAAAACAGAGTCGCTGAAATTAATCAGATGCAAGAGAAGTATAATAGTTTGAGTCAGCATATGTTAACATTTAATCATATACCTGGTGAGAAGAATCCAGCTGATTTCTTGTCTCGAGGTTTACCTTATGCTAAATTTGTAAATGCTGTATCATGGTTTAAAGGACCAAGCTGGTTGGTAAATAAAGCTAATTGGCCTGCACAAAAGGCGTATATTGCTCCTGTTGAAATTACTGTGACCACCGCTCCAATAGTTTGTCCTTCCTTAGCCATTGATATAAATAGGTATTCTTCTTTACCCAAACTAATCAATGTAACTAAGTTGGTGTTTAAATTTCTAAACAAGATGAATATCTCATATAAGTTTTCACATCCTCTTGAATATTGGATAAAGAAAGGTACAAGAAGAAATCTATAGAAATGAGATTAAATTGATGATGGAAAGAAAAATTGTGAAAGGTTCCATAATAGAGAAATTGGGGCTGTATTTAGAGAACAATGTAATTAGGTGCAGAGGTAGGTTACAAAATGTTGAATTGGGTGATTATGCTAAACACCCTATCTTACTGCCCAAAACTCATCATCTAACAAATTTAATTGTTTTAAATGCCCATAAAAATGTAATGCATGGTGGGGTACAAGATACCTTAAATTGTATTAGGGAAACTTCCTGGATTCCACAAGGACGGCAAAGTGTAAAAAGGGTTATTAAATCTTGTGTAATATGTCGCCATGTGGATGCCAGATCCTATATGTACCCAGGTCCTCCATCATTGCCAAATGAGCGTGTACAATTAGTGAAACCATTTGATGTAACAGGTGTAGACTACAGTGGTCCAATCATTTTAACAGGTACTTCAGATGGTGTTCCACTGAAAGTGTATGTATGCTTGTTCACTTGTACTGTTAATAGGGCAGTTCATTTAGAAGTGGCTCAGGACTTGTCTGCAGAACAGTTTACAACTGTTTTGAAAATTTGCAGCTAGGAGATCCTGTCCGACATTGATGATTTCGGATAATGCCACAAATTTTGTAGCAGGTGCTCAACACTTGATAGAATTAAATAATAGTAACGATGTTCAATCTCTGTTAACCCAACGAGGGTGTACCTGGAAATTTATTACTCCTAGAGCCCCTTGGCAGGGGGGGCTGTACGAAAGACTGATAGGCACAGTGAAGAGGTGTCTCCATAAAGTAGTACACCAGAAGAGAATTAATTTGGAAGAATTCCGTGCAGTGTTAGTGGAGGCGGAGAATCGTATAAATAATAGGCCTCTCTCATACATGAGTGATACACCTGATGTAGATGTATTAACACCTTCTCACCTAATATGTGGAAGGAAATTGGGAGCTGCCCTTGTCTATAGAAATAATCCGGAAGAAAGTGATGAAGATTACAATGATGCGGCAGTGTTGTGTGATAAATTTAAAATGTTAAATAAAGTAATTGATCACTGGTCTAATGTGTGCCATAAGGAATGTCTTCTTACACTACGTGAACACTTTATGATGCGACAGAGGCAGTAAATCGACAGAACAATCAACCAGGTGACATTGTGTTAATTGATACTGAACAACATCGAACATTGTGGCCTCTGGGCAAAGTATTGACATTCTACCCAGATGCCCAAGGTGTTGTCTGGAATGTCAAAGTGTTGTGTCGTGGCCAAGAAAATTTACCCACAATAAATTGATTCCCTTGGAATTAAATGGTATTCAGTCAAACGTAAATGTAAATCTAAGGCAAAGTGACACGAGTGATATTGAACATAACGCTGACCAAGTGATGCAGGAAGATGAAATTGTAGTAAGACCTACTAGGAGAACAGCCACTCAAGCCAAAACCGGCTGGAATCGTCTCCTAAAGGAAGGAGTAATTTGATTCGTTTAGCAACGACCTCCCCTCAGCCGCAGTGTGGAAAATAATTTCCCAAAAATTATGCTGTGTAAATAAACCTGATTAATTCATTACTATTGTTCTAAAGTGTATTTTTAAAAGAAGAGAATCGAGAGGGAAGCTCTGCGACTGCGCTGAGGTGGAGGGAGAGACGCCATTTTTTTTTTAATGTGATACAAGCACGTTAATGTAAGGTGTATAATTTTCATCGCTCAAGGGGTTATATTGGACTTAAAACCTCTCAAATAGGAGCCGAAATTGTTGGATGTGCAGTCCTGCATAATTTGAGCATTAAGCAGATGGACAGGACAGCTCCAGGAACCTCAGATAAGCTATCTAAATTATGTTTGTAATTCTGGCCATTATTATCATTATAAATTTAGGTAGAGAGGGGGTTCTGTACTTGACACACAGTAATCTTCAGACTAATTGGTGAGTGTTATGATTATAAATTCTCCTTCTGTTATATAAATGTGTATATGTAATCATTTATTAATTTTAATATACAGTCCACAAATTTATATTAAATTTTACCAGAATTCCTGGTGATGTACATTTCATTTGCAATTAATATAGGTCTAGAGCAACTTGTGGAGAGATAGATTATGGTAGATATCGAAGGGGGACATTTTTTGCGACCCAGGTGTCCTAAAAATTCCTAGTCTCTGTAACTTTGATAAATAATAAATCATCTTTGTTACCATTTACTTGTATGTATCTAATGAGATTCATCCAGGTAAATGTAATTTTCCACAGATTCCTTATTCAAATATGAGAGCAGTGTTTCACAAATGCTGTAGGATCCAAGTGGTGTACTACCATCAACAGTGAAGAAAAGATTTGATAAAGATCTTAACAGATAAAAATGTTACCCAATAAATGCTCTCTCTGCAAACATGGCTTTTTTAAACTGTGGCATACCGAGAGAGAGAGAGAGAGAGAGAGAGAGAGAGAGAGAGAGAGAGAGAGAGAGAGAGAGAGAGAGAGAGAGAGAGAGAGAGAGAGAGAGTGAGAGAGAGAGAGAGAGTGAGAGAGAGAGAGAGTGAGAGTGAGAGTGAGAGAGTGAGAGTGAGAGAGTGAGAGTGAGAGAGTGAGAGTGAGAGAGTGAGAGTGAGAGAGTGAGAGTGAGAGTGAGAGAGTGAGAGTGAGAGAGTGAGAGAGTGAGAGTGAGAGAGTGAGAGTGAGAGAGTGAGAGAGAGTGAGTGTGAGAGAGTGAGTGTGAGAGAGTGAGTGTGAGAGTGTGAGTGTGAGAGAGTGAGAGTGAGAGAGTGAGAGTGAGAGAGTGAGAGTGAGAGAGTGAGAGTGAGAGAGTGAGAGTGAGAGAGTGAGTGTGAGAGAGTGAGTGTGAGAGTGTGAGAATGAGAGTGTGAGAATGTGAGTGTGAGAGTGTGAGTGTGAGAGTGTGAGAGTGTGAGAGTGTGAGAGTGTGAGAGTGTGAGAGTGTGAGAGTGTGAGAGTGTGAGAGTGAGAGTGTGAGAGTGTGAGTGTGAGAGTGTGAGTGTGAGAGTGTGAGAGTGTGAGTGTGAGAGTGTGAGAGTGAGAGTGTGAGAGTGAGAGTGTGAGTGTGAGTGTGAGAGAGTGAGAGTGTGAATGAGAGTGAGAGTGTGAGAGAGTGAGTGAGAGTGAGAGTGTGAGAGAGAGAGAGAGTGTGAGTGAGTGAGAGTGTGAGTGAGTGAGAGTGTGAGTGAGTGAGAGTGTGAGTGAGAGTGAGAAAGTGTGAGTGAGAGAGAGAGTGAGTGAGTCGGTATTGTATACCTGTCTTGCACAACTTGTCAGGCACTGCAACATCATGGAATCTTGGTTCAGAGGACATCTACATCACCTTCTTCACAGCTACTGCAACTAACCCATCAATTTGGGTAGGACCTACTTCCACTGGGGAATCCTGCCTACCAGTAACTATGCCCTCGTCTGCTACACGTCCCTTTCACTGACGCCTATATAAGCGCCAGTCTCCTTGCCTGTGCTTCAGAATCTCTACAACCATGGTGCTCTAAACACCACCTCCAAGGCTGAGGGACTGATTACCTCATCTTTTGTATATAGTTCTTCTGATTTCTTATGTCCAAGAATCTGTATTGATAAAGCCACTGGATGGCGAAACATCTATAATAAAGATAACCAGATGTTGCACAAGTGTCTTAACTTTCATCTTGTCTGTATTGTATACCTGTCTTGCACATTTTTATAATTGCATTATTTTTGCTTAAATTTGGTCTGAAACCAAACTGGCAGGAGTTGAGTAAATTGAGTGATGCTAGAAAAGAGTATAATCTCATGTGGATTAACTTAAGGGAAATTTTGGATGACACTGGGAAGTTAGATACAGTGGAACCCAGGATTTCGTCCCGTGCGGATATTGTAATAAAGTTGGTAGAATTACCGACAATATGTAAAGTAAAAGGACACAAGTGCAACTAATGACATTTTTATTGTGGCAACGTTTCACTCTCCAGGAGCTTTGTCAAGCCGTTACAAACAGTACATGGACACAGAGGGTATATATAGGCTCAGAGTGAGGTGCAATACTAGTGGTAGTACTACCACTACTACCACTAGTATTGCTCCTCACTCTGAGCCTATACAGTGGACCCCCGAGTTTCATGATTAATCCGTTCCAGAGAGCCCGCTGAAGGTCGAAATTCACGAAACTCGAAACCATTTTCCCCATAAGAAATAATGGAAATAAAATTAATCCATTCCAGACACCCAAAAATATTAAAATAAAATATTTTTTTTCAAATTAAATAAAGATTTACATAATGAAAACAATCAGAAATCAAGTACATGCATTTAAAATAAATAATAATAACATTACACTTACCTTTACTGAAGACTTCTGGGTGGATGGAAGATGGGAGGAGGTGATAGGAGGAAGGTGTACACTATGGTTTGGAAGGAGAATCTCCTTCCATTAGGACTTTAGGTAGCAAGTCCTTATCTGGGGCTACTTCCCTTCTTCTTTTAATGCCACTGGGAACAACTTGAGAGTCACTGGACCCCTGGCGCACAAAATATCTATCCAGAGAGGTCTTTTTCTGGCATTTCTTTAAGATTTCCCTGAAGTGGGACACAACACTGTCATTGTACGTGTTGCAGACACGGTTTGTTTCAGCTTGGTCAGAGTGATACTTTTCAACAAAACTTTGCAACTCATTCCACATTCCACACATGTCCTTAATCACTGAAGAAGGCACCTCATCCACTCCCTCTTCCTCCTCCTCTGAAGCAAGTTCCTCGGCTGTGGTCTGATGCTGTTCCAGTTGAAGCTCTTGCAGTTCGTCAGTGGTTAGCTCTTCCCTGTGGTCCTCCACCAACTCTTCCACATCCCCATCACTCACTTTATTTACCAAGGGGCTTGCACTAGCTTTCCTTGGATCCATGATGACTTATTTAGCAGTTGCAAGCACAAAAAACAATGGATTATTATGAAATGCATTGTATGAACCCGCGGGGTGATGGTCACGTGTTGGTAAACAATGGCACACTGAGCGTGAATGGCGTGGGAGACTGGCTTTGTGTGCGCAGTGACGGGCGGACGGGTACTGGATGGTCGCCGACACAAGAGTTTTTTCACGAAACTCGAAGCCAAATTTTTCCAAAAAAAAAAAAAAAACTCGCCGAAGGTCAAATTTCGCGAAAGTCGAGGCTGCCGAAACTCGGGGGTCCACTGTAGTATATACCCTCTGTGTGCATGTACTGTTTGTAATGGCTTGACAAAGCTCCTGGAGAGCGAAATGTTGCCACAATAAAAATGTCACATTACACTAGTTGCACTTGTATCCTTTTACTTTACACGGTGCGGATATTGTACAATTCGGATTTCAATCACTTTTTTGGGCGAAATTTTACCCCGGGTTTCGTACCTCTGCTCGGAAATCGTCCATATCAGACGTGTCTGCCCGCCTGGGACATGACTGCTCACACGTATGTGACTCAGTCTGCCTCTGTCACTTGTTCAGTGAGCAATACTCCACACATTCATCCGAAACATTGGTGGTAGAGGGTGGTAGTGGTTGTGATGGTGGTAGAGGGTGGTAGTGAAGTTGTTGTAGGTGTGGATCAACGAAAAACAGTTAGCGGGAGATAGTGCTGTGGAGGCGATAATTTGCGAAAAGACAAGGCAGTTGCATGCAAATCTCGTAAAGAATATGCCAATAAGAGTCTTCAATAAAGGTAAAAGTGATTTAAATGTTCATTTATCCATTACAGTTAGTGCTTTATATTTATTTCTCATTGTTTTCTGTATGTAAAACTATAGTCATTCTCTATAAAATGTATTTTTTGTTAATATTTTTGGGTGTCTGGAACGGATTAATTGGATTTACATTATTTCTTATGGGAAATATTAGTTTGGTTTTCGTCCATTTCAGATTTCGACTGGCCTTCTGGAACAGATTAAGGACAAAAACCGGGGTTCCACTGTATGGGACTATAGTTACTTACATCTGTTGGGTCTCCATTTTTGTGTATTGATTGACTGATTTTGTGAATTTATTATCAAACTGATCTCAATAGGATTAGTTGGAGCCAGATAGAGGGAGTTTAGGAAATTCAAACATGATAATCACCCTCTCAAATATTGGTACTGTACATGAGATTCTGCTAGCTAAACTTGATCCTATGGTACATAGGAAAGAAACATTTAACTTACTGGCTGGAGATATAGTTCACTGGGTTTGGTTAGGAAAATATCTCTGGTTTTGGTCAATTTCTGAAAAAACAGAATTTAAGAGTGTGTTCTAGGTCATCTAACTTTTCTTTCAATGAGCCGGCAGTATCCCACCAAGGCAGGGTGACCTAAAAAGAAAAACAATGGTTTTTCTTTTTAATTTAGTAATTTATACAGAAGGGGTTACTAACCCCTTGCTCCTGGCATTTTAGTCACTTCTTATGACATGCGTGGCTTACAGAGGAAGAATTCTTTTCTACCGCCCCATGGAGACAAGAGGAAATCAAGAAGAACTAAAACTATTAAGAAAATAGAAGAAAACCCGAAAACCCAGATGGGTTTGTAAATATATATGCATGCACATGAATGTGTAGTGTCACCTAAATGTAAGTAGAAGTAGCAAGATAAACCATATTTCGTGGCTTATAAGACTTGTTTTAGTTGTAATGGCTCAACATTGGATGTAACTGGAAGAGCTATAGCCCACCCCACACCCCAAACCTATAGTTCCCGTCACTGTCCTTCAGTTTATAGGACGCAGGGTGGTTTTTGGAGACATTTTATGGAAAAAACATGCATCTATTAAGCCGCAAAATACAGTACCTATTATCCTGCATATTTGTGAGACAAAAAAATAAAGACACCAGCGATCCTACCATCACATAAAACAATTACTGGTTTCCGTTTCACACTCACTTGACAGGACGGTAGTACCTTCCTGGGTGGTTGCTGTCTACCAAGATCATCATATCACTTCTTATTTCATTTAATCTGCTAGCATAATACATCTGTTTAGACTTCCCTATTACTCTGATAAGTACTGATATATAGTTTTTGGTTTGTTCTTTAGTTATTAGGCCCAATCTACAATAAATTTTTTTTTAGAAATGTTTCTATCAATGAACCTGAGTATGATATTTGTTAACCATGGGTTACCTAGTCTCTTTGCTCTGATCTACTTAATTTTATTAGGATAATGTCTATTGCAAAGGCTTTGTATTTTTTACAGAAAAATAATGACCCATTCGTCAATACTCCTGTTGTCAGTAAACTCTGTGTCAGTCAATGTGACTTACTACTGTAGTGAAGTTATTTAACGATGTCTCATCATGGAGACGAAATGAAATCATAGTAGTTCCAAGTGGTAGCTTACATATGTTGGTTATGAGGAAAGTGGGGTAGTGATCAGTAGTTTTGTCTTTGATTATCCCTACTTTGAGAGGAGCTATTATATTGGTCCAGATATAGTCAACTGTGGTTGCACTTGTCTTGGTTATTCTTGTTGATTTAATTATAGCTGGTATGAGCAAGGAATTATTCATGATGTTAATGAAATCAGATACTTGAGGGTCACCATCGAGTATTAGATAATGTTTGTTTAACTGCTTATTAGTTGTTAGGTTATTTAGGTTGTCACTAAAGATGGGGATATAACTATGATGTAGCCCGCAGACTGCTCTATCTGCAATAAGATTTTTTAGGTTTTTGGTTGAAATGTTAGTAAATATATATTTGCCAAATTCATCACTGAAACATGTAGAGTTACTGTATATTAGTTAATTTTAGTAGTAGATGGCAGTCCCTCCCCCATCTGATCAAGCCTGCAGTTGTGAATGGCTGTGTATGCAGATAAGGTACAGATGTCTGTTGTGCCATGTTTCAGCCAGGTTTCAGTAAGTATAATAAGAGAGATGTTTTCACTGAAAGAATCTAGGAACGTTAGGTCATTGTAGTGGTTACTCAGGGATTTAAAATTGTAGCCAAATATTAATATATTCCTGGTGTTGCTGGGAGCAGCTTTTGCTTGACTTGCTGTGCAGTATATACAGTTATTTTCAGAGAAGTACTGATTACTGTTTTGATGAGATAGGAGATTTAATTCAGGGTCAATGTTAGCATTCATGAATTATGAAGTGGGATTAGGAAAATGATGGATGAGGTAGTGATACAAGTAGTGGAGTGAGAACAGAATTACATACTTAGGTGGTATGACTATTTAACAAATAAAATTAGTAATGAAATTAAGGACAATGTATAGAGTACTAGTCTATGACAAGTAACTTATAAGACAAAATATGGTAAAAACTTTGTTAATAAAATATAAACAGTGCAGGTAAATACAAAGTAAAGTGTTACACAATGAGCTAGGAAACAGGATATAGAAAGACAGAAGAATTTATCTATAACAATATAATAATATGTAATCAGCTACGAAAATAAGGACAATGTTGTTGGGTAAGACACATATGCAACAGTTAGGTATCTTTATTTCAAAACGTTTCGCCTACACAGTAGGCTTCTTCAGTCGAGTACAGAAAAGCCTACTGTGTAGGCGAAACGTTTCGAAATAAAGATACCTAACTGTTGCATATGTGTCTTACCTAACAACCTGTCGGTATTTTATACCATTTTAATGTTCAAGGACAATGTTGTACAGAGAATGAGTCTAGATGATGTAACTTATTGCACAAAATAAGGTAAAAAATATTAGTTAGGCAAATATGAACAATGCAAGGTAAGAAACTACTGAATGATCTAATAAATAGAATATAAAATAACAAAAGAATTTATCTATGTATAACGAAGTGTAAAAACAGAAGAATTAATCAATAACAAACAAGGTGAAGGAATGACACTATTAATTGCACATCAATAAGATAGAAGGTACATTGCACTGTATGTGGACTATAGTAGGTATAATCTGTGGACTATTCAGTCTCAGTCAAGCCTGTGTGTCTAAGGAAGTTTGTTAGATTGTGTTCACTAGTTATTTCATACACGTGAAATGTGGTAGATTTTTTAACTGATTTTACCATCTAATGTAAAACATTTATGAATGTTGACCTTAAGTTCACATTTGAGTTTTCATAGCCTATACAATAAGCCCTATTGCTTTTTCTTAGACACTCCTTTACGAACACATTACTCTTACTGGCAGTTCCACACCCTGTTTGCTGGTAGGGAAACTGGTGGTGGAAGAATATATCATGGTCTCATTGCATACTCATGCTAGTGAGGTAGTGTTACCCCATGATGCACTGCATGGGCCTGTCTGGTCTCAGATTTTTTCGAAGGCATGAAGAGGATGGAGGAGATCCAAACAGTTGAGGTGGGGTCAAAAATATTGGCAGATTGCATATTTAAAGGGACGAAAAATTGTGCATACACGTACATTGGACACTCAGTCATCACCTGCATACTAGTGCACTGGACACAGTTAAAAGATCAAATACAATATTCCCTAGGCATAAACAGATATTAATGGGAATGCTATGATAGTATCACATTTACATTTTTAACATGTTTTGTATCAATGTGTGAAAGAATTATTTGTTTTAGATAAACATACCAATTTAGCATCAACAGAATATGAAGTTATGTAGAATGTTTGTTTTACTAGATATGGTCCATAGAACAGTGTTGGTTGATGTGATATTCTATAGTAAGATGAGCAACTACTCATACACTGTCGAAAGTGTTAAGTAATATGTAGTAAAATAATGAATATTAAAGTTGGATGGCTGCTTTTTTTTTTTTAATTCAGTACATGTATATAATCCTTGTAATCTATTTATACTCTATGTTCAGGGTATTGTTATAAAAAATGTTATATAAGAAGTACTTAATATATCTACAGTATAGTAGTATAGTACAGCCTGCTCTTTTATAAAGCTATTCTATATAGTACTGTTTTATGTAAATGCAACTGAAGAAGAGTATCCAAAATTGAATAATACGAAGGCCAATCCATATGCCAATCAATTTTGGAGGTGTGTGTGTACTTTCCTAGGTAGTAGGTTGGTAGACAGTAACCACCCAGGGAGGTACTACCGTCCTGCTAAGTGAGTGTAAAACGCAAACCTGTAATTGTTTCATATGATGGTAGGATTGCTGGTGTCTTTTTTGTCTCATAAATATGCAAGATTTCAGATATGTCTTGCTACTTCTACTTACACTTAGGTCACACTACACATGCATGTACAAGCATATACAGTGGACCCTCGACCAACGATGGCATCGATTAACGATAAATCCAACTAGCGATACATTTTAACGCAAAATTTTTGCCTCGACTAGCGCTAAAAAACTCAACCAACATTATTTGTTCCGTCAGACGCGTCCACTTCTGGCCAGTGTTTACAAGCCAGCCAGCCACTGCGGTCACTTCCAAGCATACAATCGGAACATTTCATGTTATCACAGCCTTTTTAGTGATTGCACCTGCAAAATAAGTCACCATGGGCCCCAAGAAATCTTCTAGTGCCAACCCTACAACAAAAAGGGTGAGAATTACTATGGATATGAAGAAAGAGATCATTGCTAAGTATGAAAGTGGAGTGCGTGTCTCCGAGCTGGCCAGGTTGTACACAAAACCCCAATCAACCATCGCTACTATTGTGGCCAAGAAAACGGCAATCAAGGAAGCTGTTCTTGCCAAAGGTGCAACTATGTTTTCGAAACTGAGATCGCAAGTACTCGAAGATGTTGAGAGACTGTCATTGGTGTGGATAAACGAAAAACAGATAGCAGGAGATAGCATCTCTCAAGCAATCATATGTGAAAAGGCTAGGAAGTTGCATGATGATTTAATGAAAAAAATGCCAGCAACTAGTGGTGATGTGAGTGAATTTAAGGCCAGCAAAGGTTGGTTTGAGAGATTTAAAGGGAAGGGAAGTAACCCCGGAAAAGGACTTGCCACCTCAAGTCCTAATGGAAGGGGATTCCCCTTCTAAACACTAAGACCATCAACACACTCCCCTCCTCCCATCCCAACAATCATCACCAGATCTTCAATAAAGGTAAGTGTCATGTAACTGTGCATGTCTTCTTCAGTTTGTGTGTATTAAAATTAATATTTCATGTGGTAAAAAAATTTTTTTTTTCATACTTTGGGGTGTCCTACACGGACTAATTTGATTTCCATTATTTCTTATGGGGAAAATTAACTTGACTAACGATAATTTTGACTAACGATGAGCTCTCAGGAACGGATTAATAGCGCTAGTCGAGGGTCCACTGTACTATATACACACCCCTCTGGGTTTTCTTCTATTTTCTTACTAATTCTTGTTCTGGTTTATTTCCTCTTATCTCCATGGGGAAGTGGAACAGAATTCTTCCTCCCTAAGCCATGCATGTCGTAAGAGGCAACTAACATGGTGGGAGCAAGGGGACAGTAACTCCTTCTCCTGTATACATTACAGTGGAACCTCAGTTTTTGTATGCCCTAATCTGTCTGTAAAACTATAGTTATTCTCCATAAAATGTATTTTTTGTTAATATTTTTGGGTGTCTGCAATGGATTAATTGGATTTACATTATTTCTTATACGAAATATTAACAAAAGTTATATTTCATAGAGAATAACTATAGTTTTACATACAGACTAGGGCATACAAAAACCAAGGTTCCACTGTACTAACGTTAAAAAGAGAAACTTTCGTTTTTCTTTTTGGGCCTCAGTGGGATATGGCCAGTTTGTTGAAAGAAAGAAGAAACTAAGTACGTACGTACTTTATTAGTCGCATTTACAAAAAATTGCACAACATATATAGAAGTTTTATGAGAGAGCTGACTTATCTAAACTTGGAAGTCAAATGCAAAGTACAGTATACAACTATGTTACACTAATACAATATTGATTAATTAATAAGTGAGGGGACCAACTGATTTCCGTTATTTTTTTAAGTAATCAATAACTGTTTCTTAAAAATTTTCTATAATACACATTATAATAACAGAAAGAAGTCCTTAACCCTTTCAGGGTCGAGAGGCCCTCTCCTAAACTCGTTCTCAGGTTCAAAAATTTTTCGGAAAAAAAAATTATTTTTCTTAGGAAATGATAGAGAATCTTGTCCCGATCATATTGACACCAAAAGTATGAAATTTGATGCAAAGTTAGCAGTCTTCACGATGTTTACGCATCGGCAATTTCACCCACTTTGAGCCCTATTTTCAGCCAATTCCAATGTACAAGTCGACAAAAATCATATCTATTTCGCTAGAACTTCATTTTTTCTATCAAATGAGTACAACAAACCACCCATTTACCGATTTCAACTATCCAATAAAGTGGTCAGAAATTGGAAATTTTGCCAATTTCACACAAATTTCAGAAGATGGCAATTTCCAAATAGGGTCCAGAATAAACAACAGACATTTCTGGCACTAAAATAACATTTTCTCTGTTCATCAGTCATGTCCCCAGGTCCCTCTTACATCTCTTGCTTTCCACTTTGAATTTTTATTCTCACAAAAAAATAGAAGATTTACTGTTATGCAGACTACTAGATTAGTGTAGGAATGGTGTAGAAATGGTATAAATAATATCAGTGCACTTGTAAAAGAATATTAGACTCACCAGTTGACATGTATTGGATGCTTGGCATGATTTGTTTACTTTTGAACTTTGGTAAAAACCGAACATTTCTGCTACTTTGAGCTCAATTTCAAGGTACTTTTCATTATGAAACCAATCAAAATCATCTCCATTTCTGTAATATGTCTTCCATTCTATAAAATGAGACCAGGAAAACTAAAATACAACCATAAATACCATATGAAAATACACTGCAAAGTCGCTGTTTTAAACCAAAAACACGGTCGGAGTTTTTTTTTCTCATTATGCACTGTGTGCTGCAGGATTTTTTTTATACTGTGCACACTGACCACATAGACCCATTCTTTCATATGTAGGCCTACCAGCTTTCTCTCACTAGATTTGAAGGCGCTAGAATTTAGGCGTACTAGTACATCAATAACCCTGGCGCGTAAGCCATACTAGTACGTCGAAAACCCTGAAAGGGTTAAATTTTCAATCAAACATCTCTTAACCCTTTCACTGTCCAAACCCCCAAAATTATTACTGCTCTCAGCAACCATTCTTTAAAAAAATATTTTTTATTCTGAAATGGTAGAGGATCTTATTTTTTACAGGTAATGACACCAACAGTACGAAATTTAATGGAAAACTTGTGGAATTGCACAGGCATAAAGTAGTTTTGGAACAATTAATGCATCGGCAATTTTGCCGACTCTGAATCCTATTTTAAGCTAATTCCATTCCCCCATTCAAACACATTATTAGCTATTTCACAAGTATGCCTTCCATTCTATAATTTATCACAAGAAGCCACCCATTCATCTATTTTAACTACTCTAAAAAATACACAGAATTTAGTAATTTGGTCAGTTTTACACATAATTTCCTATATAGTATTTATTAATCATGTTCCCAGGCTTCTCCTGTATGACACTTGCCTTCCATTTTGAATTGTTAATACACAAAAATAGAAAATTTACTCTATTTCTTGGACAATAAAATATAACCAGGAATGATTGGTTATGGTTTATGGTGACCCAATAATTGAATCACACCTATTAAAAACCCATAAAACAGACTGGGGGGATGTAGTGGGGGCCTTACCCATCCTCAGGAATATCAGCCAAAATCAAATATGTCCAGTACTTTGAACTCAGTATCAAGCTATTTCTGATCCTGAAGCAAATCAAAATCATCTCTATTTCAGCAGCATGTCTTCCATTTTACCAAATGATGCCAAGAAACAGCCAATAAAACCATGAAAAACCATCTGAAAAAACACCTTTAATTTGATATTTTAAACTATCCACACAATCAGAGCTTTGTTTTTCCCATTATGCACTGCATGGGGCAGGATTTTTTCTTTATACATGTACTGTGCATACTCACCGCACAGACTCATTCTCTCATATCTAGGCCAAAATTTACCACTCACAGCTTATCTGAGTGAACTGAGCTCATGACACAGAACTACACGAGAGACTCTGGCCTCAGTGGCATAGTTCTGTGTGACAGCTACTGAAAACATTAACCCCTTGACTGTCGCAACCCCCAATCCTGAGGTGTCTCCTGGTGTCGCAAAATTTAAAAAAAAAAAAAAATGATTTTTTCTTATGAAATGATAGAGAATCTTTTCCCGATTGTAATGACACCAAAAAAAACGAAATTTGATGGAAAACCGACGGAATTACGCTCTTGCAAAGTTAGCGACCTCGGCGATATTTACAAATCGGCGATTTCGCCCACTTTGAGCCCTATTTTCGGCTAATTCCATTGTTCCAGTCGACCAAACTCGTAGCTATTTCTTTATAACTCTGTTTTTTCTATCGACTGGGTACAAGAAACTGCCCATTTACCAATTTCAACTACCCAATAACATGGTCAGAAATTTGCAATTTGGCCAATTTCACGAAAATTAAAAAATATGACAATTTCAAAATAAGGTCCAGAATGAACAATGCAGACATTCCTGGCTCTAAAATAACATTTTCTTTGTTCATCGGTCATGTCTCCAGGCCCCTCTGATATTACCCTTGCTTTCTATTTTGAATTTTTATTCAAACAAAAAACAGAAGATTTACTGTTATGCAGACTACTGCAATACTGTAATAATTGTATAAATAACATCAACCCATTCATGACTGCATATTAGAATGGCTAGTTGGACATTTATTGGACAATGACATCATTTGTTTACTTTTGAACATCAGCAAAAATCAAACATTTCCCCTACTTTGAGCTCCATTTCCAGGTTCTTTTTATAGTAAAATCAATCAAAATCACCTCTATTTCTATAATATGTTTTCCATTCTATCAAATGAGACCAAGAAAACGAGAATACAACCATAAATACTATACGAAAATAGACCACAAATTCTGCATTTTAATTAAAAAAACGGCCTGAGTTTTTTTTCTTCTCATTATGCACTGCGTGCTGCAGGATTTTTTTTATATGATGCACACTGACCACACAGACCCATTCTCTCACATGTGGGCCTACCAGCTTTCTCCTGCTCGATTTGAAGCCGCTAGAATTTATGAATATATATACGTCAAACACGATACCTCGTAAGACGTATATATGCAGCCGCGACAGTCAAAGGGTTAAGAGTGGGAACACTGAAAATTAGGAACCAACTAAACCGTAAATAAAGTATTATGCTAGTATGTGAGTAAGTCAATGTGTCTTGTATTTATGTTATTCAAATTTAACAAAATAACATTTAAATGAAGTACTAGTGAACAAGGAATAGCAGACAGTAGTAATTCATGAGGTATATGATCAAACAGTCAATGGGTACTATTCATCACATGTTTAAATGTGTCACTAGCCACACTGCATCATTGTGCTCTGTTAAAATATTTAGAAGTCTGATACACGGCCTTTGCGCTCCCAGTCTCCATAACGTGTTGGCTCTGGTCCTTTTGGCCCTCCGACCTCACCAGTAGTTGGATTAATATTATTCGGGAATGGTAGTAATGGCTCCTTTTCTTGGTATGGGTGATGACCCTCCTCTATTTCTTGGCCATCTAGTTTGCCTTCCAATACGAAGACAGAAAAACAAGGAAAATTCTAGTAAAGTTATAATTATTTAGTTTTATTGATATTAAGCAACCTTGGAACACTATAATTCCCTTAGTAAACTGTGTAATGTTCAGTACATATATAAATGACTGGTATTTTGCCCCAAGCCTATGCTCTCCAATTAAAGATCAATTGTTTCTTTCAAACAATACATTATAATCTGCATTGTATATATAATTATTTTTTGCAAGTTACACTTGGTTATAATAGTTTAATAAAATAAAATTAAAATTAAATTAAAATTATTTATATCAAACAAGCCATACAAGTACAGTATTCATACATACAAAATGATTACATATTGTGTTTCATCATAAAATAATACAGATGAAATTTGATGTAACATGTATAAAGTTCTTAAGAAAGCTACTAATTGTGTATATGCATTTTGGGCAAACCAATCATAAAGCTTACTACATGTACATGTATCTTAATATTTAATTCTAGACCTAGAACAGAAGTTAAATTCTTATTGCATGGGTAATGTATTACAATCATAGGTACAACTGGACAGGTAGCAAGTGAACTGATCAATTCCAATACGTACAGTGGAACCTCGGTTTTCATTTGCCCTAGTTTTCGTTGAAATCAGCTTTCAACGACTTTTTCGTCAAAATTTTGTCCCACTTTTTGTTCATCACCTCAGTTTTCATTGAGTTGACAGTGGTCCGCCGTACTAAATGTGTCCGCCTGTCCGCGCCCACACAAAGCATCCCACATGTTTTGAGTCAGTCTGGCTTTGTTTCTCGTCGATTGAGCACTACCCTGCATGTTCATCTGAAACATTTTGTAATAATCAATTGTTTTTTGTGCATGTTTATTGAGCACGGCTGTTAAATAAGCCACCATGGGGCTAAAGAAAGTTCAGAGTGCCAGCCCTTTGATAAAGAAGGCGAGAAACACGATAGAATTCAAGAAAGAACTCGTAGAATGAGTTGCAAAGTTTTGTGGAGAAATATCACTACCACCCTCTACAAAGGTAGAGGGTGGTTGTGACTGGGGTAGAAGGTGGCAGTGATGGTGGTAGAGGGTGGTAGTGATGGTGGTAGAGGGTGGTAGTGATGGTGGTAGAGTATGGTAGTAATGGTGGTAGAGGGTAGTAGTGATGATGGTAGAGGGTAGTAGTGATGATGGTAGAGGGTGGTAGTGATTGTGGTAGTGATGGTGGTAGAGGGTGGTAGTGATGGTTGTAGAGGGTGGGAGTGATGGTAGTAGAGGGTGGCAGTGATGGTGGTAGAGGGTGGTAGCAATGGTGGTACAGGGTGGTAGTGGTTCTGATGGTGGTAGAGGGTGGTAGTGATTGTGGTAGAGGGTGGTAGTGATTGTGGTAGAGGGTGGTAGTGATGGTGGGAGAGGGTGGTAATAATGGTGGGAGAGGGTGGTAGTGATGGTGGGGGAGGGTGGTAGTGGTGGTGGTAGAGGGTGGTAGTGATGGTGGTGGAGGGTGGTAGTGATGGTGGTAGAGGGTGGGAGTGATGGTAGTAGAGGGTGGCAGTGATGGTGGTAGAGGGTGGTAGCAATGGTGGTAGAGGGTGGTAGTGGTTCTGATGGTGGTAGAGGGTGGTAGTGATTGTGGTAGAGGGTGGCAGTGATGGTGGTAGTGATGGTGGGAGAGGGTGGTAGTGATGGTGGGAGAGGGTGGTAGTGGTGGTGGTAGAGGGTGGTAGTGATGGTGGGAGAGGGTGGTAATGATGGTGGGAGAGGGTGGTAGTGATGGTGGGGGAGGGTGGTAGTGGTGGTGGTAGAGGGTGGTAGTGGTGGTGGTAGAGGGTGGTAGTGATGGTGGTGGAGGGTGGTAGTGATGGTGGTAGAGGGTGGGAGTGATGGTAGTAGAGGGTGGCAGTGATGGTGGTAGAGGGTGGTAGCAATGGTGGTAGAGGGTGGTAGTGGTTCTGATGGTGGTAGAGGGTGGTAGTGATTGTGGTAGAGGGTGGCAGTGATGGTGGTAGTGATGGTGGGAGAGGGTGGTAGTGATGGTGGGAGAGGGTGGTAGTGGTGGTGGTAGAGGGTGGTAGTGATGGTGGTAGAGAGTGGTAGTGATGGTGGTAGAGGGTGGTAGTGATGGTGGTAGAGGGTGGTAGTGATGGTGGTAGAGGGTGGTAGAGGATGGTAGTGATGGTGGTAGAGGGTGGTAGTGATGGTGGCAGTGATGGTGGTAGTGATGGTGGTAGAGGATGGTAGTGATGGTGGTAGAGGGTGGTAGTAATGGTGGTAGAGGGTGGTAGTGGTTGTGATGCTGGTAGAGGGTGGTGTTGATGGTGGTAGAGATAACCTCACCTCCCTCTCCTTTCCTCGTCATCTTCCATACACCAACAAGAGTCTTCGATAAAGGTAAAAGTGAAGTTAAATGTTCATTTATCCATTTCATTAGTCCTTTATATTTATTTCTCAATGTTTTCTGTATGTAAAACTATAGTTATTCTCTATAAAATGTATTTTTTGTTAATACTTTTGGGTGTCTGGAATGGATTAATTGGATTTACGTTATTTCTCATGGGAAATATTGCTTCAGTTCTCGTCGAATTCAGTTTTCGTCAGACTTTCTGGAACGAATTAATGACGAAAACCGAGGTTCCGCTGTAAATTAATTAGAAATTAAATTAATTCAATAACCTGCATATTATGAAGTGGTTGAATTGAGGTGAATTGAGCTGCAATGCCAAAAGAGTAATAATAGAAGTAAGCCCTATTCAACAATTGAATGAAAAAGCTATGTTTCAAGAGTTTTCTACCCCTGGCCAGGGGCTAAGTATTTCCTTTAATTGCCTGTCTAACTATGCTGGTGCTGTTGGCTGCCCAGCATAGTAAATCCAATTAATTCATTCTAGCCACCCAAAAGTATTAACAAAAAATAATTTTTTTATACATTAAATATAGATTTACATACAGAAAAGAATGAGAAATCAAGTATAAAACATTAATAACATGACACTTACCTTTATTGAAGACTCTTGTTGGTGTATGGAAGACAGGAGGAGGGGAGAGGATGGAGAGGTTACACTATTGTTCGGAAGGGGAATCCCCTTCCATAACGGGGAATCCTTCCATAATGAGAGCTCTTGCAGCTCTACCCTCTATCACAATCACTACCACCCTCTACCACCATCACAACCACTTCCACCCTCTACCACCATCACTACCACCCTCTACCACCATCACAACTGCTACCACCCTCTACCACCATCACTACCACTCTCTACCATCATCAAAACCACTACCACCCTCTACCACCATCACAACCACTACCACCCTCTACCACCATCACAACCACTACCACCCTCTACCACCATGACTACCACCCTCTACCACCATCACTACCACCATCACTACCACCCTCTACCATCACTACCACCCTCTACCATCACTACAACCCTCTACCATCACTACCACCCTCTACTATCACTACCACCCTCTACCACTGTCACAACCACTACCACTCTCTTCCACCATCACAACCACTACCACCCTCTACCACCATCACAACCACTACCACCCTCTACCACCACCACTTTTGTATTTTTCTACAAACTTTTTCTTTAATTCTATCCTGTTTCTCACCTTCTTTACCAAAGGACTGGCACTAGCAGCTTTGGTTGGGCCCATGGTGGCTTATTTAGCAGTCACACAGAATAAACAAGTGCAAGAAACAATGAATTATTATTAAATAATTCCTATGAGCTCACAGGGTAATGTTTACTCACCCATAAACAAAGCGACACTGCCTCCTCAGAATGTGTGTGGGGGAGGTTGTGTGCGCTGCACACTCAGACATGTACTGTACCACCGACGAGAACGGAGGAAAGCAACGAAAACTGAGCCAATAATTGTACAAAAAAATTCAGTGATAACTGACACGAGAGAAAACAGAGCCCAACAAAAAGGGAGGGTCCACTGTACTGTATTTCTCTTCAGAGCAATATAAAAAAAAATATTTGCACAAAATAGGTTGTCTGTGACTGTTCACCACTATTCCATAATTTGCTGTAATCCTTGTATATTTGTTAGAAACTAAATTATATCCATCTGTTGAGAACAGCTATATATATACTATATTGTATAAGCAAAATATATGCCAATACTGGAACATAAATGGGTTTAGCAAAGTTAAAAGGGTTACTACCAGAAACTATGCCAGTGAAATATGTTAGGATGAATGCAAATGAATAATAAAAATAGACAGTGGTGTGCTTTGAGAATGATAGGCCAAAATCTGCATAAGAATGTAACTATTAACCCACAGCAAGAGGATATTTTGCACAAATTATGCAAACACTATTATGTTTAAAAACACAAACCTATAGGAGTTTTAGCCTTTTTGGGCGAACTTCTGCTACTGGCACCACCATCATCAGAGGCCGAAGAGGTCATTCCACGAGACAAAGGAGCCAATGCACCTAAACAGAAATAAATTTCTTCCTGAAAATTCAGCTGGGTAAACATTTCTATAACCACAGTTAACAACAATATTTGGATGATAAAATAGTATTACTAATATGAAGTGAATCCTCACAGGCAAGAAAAACTTAACATGTACTTGTTTAAAACAATATCAAAGATAGTTGACACAAACCCACTCCATGTATATAGGCTTACCATAATTTCTCTGATTCAAACCAGGACATTAAGATTTTCATTAAATAACATTTTTTTTTTTCAACAAACTGGCCATAACCCACCAAGGAAGGGTGACCTAAAAAGAAAAACAAAAGTTTCTCTTTTTTAAATTTAGTAATGTATACAGGAGAAGGGGTTATTTGCCCCTTGCTCCCGGAATTTTAGTTGCCTCTTATGACACGCATGGCTTACAGAGGAAGAATTCTGTTCCACTTCCCCATGGAGATAACAGGAAATAAACAAAAACAAGAACTAGTAAGAAAACAGAAGAAAACCCAGAGGGGTGTGTAGATATATGCTTGTACATGTACAGTAGAGACTCGTTTTTCGTAAGCATCGGAATTCATAATTTTAGTAAATTGTAGCGTTTTTTCGTCAAAGTATTGATTCGCGAATTGTCGTTTGACTCACAAATAGTCGTTCGCCCCAAACACATACAAGTGGCCCGAGTGACTCAACACACCATTCACAGTGTGCCATTGTTCATCAGCAAGTGAGCACGATCCCACGCATTCATACATTTTGTAATATTCCATTCTTTTCAGTGCTTGCAACTGCTAAATAAGCCACCATGGAGCCAAAGAAAGCTAGTGCCAGCCCTTTGGTAAAGAAGGTGACAAACACGATAGAATTAAAGAAAAAGATTGTAGAAAAATATAAAAGTGGTGGTGGAAGTAATGGTGGTAGAGGGTAGTAGTGATGGTGGTAGAGGGTGGCAGTGATGGTGTTACATAAAAGGTGGTAGTGGTTGTGATGGTAGAGGGTGGTAGTGATGGGGGTAGAGGGTGGTAGTGATGGTGGTAGAGGGTGGTAGTAGTTGTGATGGTGGTAGGTGTTAGTGATGGTGGGTGAGGGTGGTAGTGGTTGTGATGGTGGTAGAGGGTGGTAGTGATGGTGGTTGAGGGTGGTAGTGGTTTTGATGGTGGTAGAGGGTGGTAGTGATGGAGATTTGTGCAGTGTGGAGTAGGATGGAAAGATTTGTGGAGGAACATCACCCTAACAAAGCTGTTGCAAGCCGTGTTGGCAACAATTTGGTCAGAGCCTGATCAACCAGGCTGTTACTGCTGGCTGCACGCAAACCAACGTACGAGCCACAGCCCGGCTGGTCAGGAACCGACTTTAGGTGCTTGTCCAGTGCCAGCTTGAAGACTGCCAGGGGTCTGTTGGTAATCCCCCTTATGTGTGCTGGGAGGCAGTTGAACAGTCTCGGGCCCCTGACACTTATTGTATGGTCTCTTAACGTGCTAGTGACACCCCTGCTTTTCATTGGGGGGATGTTGCATCGTCTGCCAAGTCTTTTGCTTTCGTAGTGAGTGATTTTCATTTGCAAGTTCGGTACTAGTCCCTCTAGGATTTTCCAGGTATATATAATCATGTATCTCTCCCACCTGCATTCCAGGGAATACAGGTTTAGGAACCTCAAGCTCTCCCAGTAATTGAGGTGTTTTATCTCCGTTATGCACGCCGTGAAGGTTCTCTGTACATTTTCTAGGTCAGCAATTTCACCTGCCTTGAAAGGTGCTGTTAGTGTGCAGCAATATTCCAGCCTAGATAGAACAAGTGACCTGAAGAGTGTCATCATGGGCTTGGCCTCCCTAGTTTTGAAGGTTCTCATTATCCATCCTGTCATTTTTCTAGCAGATGCGATTGATACAATGTTATGGTCCTTGAAGTTGAGATCCTCCGACATGATCACTCCCAGGTCTTTGACGTTGGTGTTTCGCTCTATTTTGTGGCCAGAATTTGTTTTGTACTCTGATGAAGATTTAATTTCCTCGTGTTTACCATATCGGAGTAATTGAAATTTCTCACCGTTGAACTTCATATTGTTTTCTGCAGCCCACTGAAAGATTTGGTTGATGTCCGCCTGGAGCCTTGCAGTGTCTGCAATGGAAGACACTGTCATGCAGATTCAGGTGTCATCTGCAAAGGAAGACACGGTGCTGTGGCTGACATTCTTGTCTATGTCGGATATGAGGATGAGGAACAAGATGGGAGCGAGTACTGTGCCTTGTGGAACAGAGCTTTTCACCGTAGCTGCCTCGGACTTTACTCTGTTGACGACTACTCTCTGTGTTCTGTTGGTGAGGAAATTATAGATCCATCGACCGACTTTTGCTGTTATTCCTTTAGAACGCATTTTGTGTGCTATTACGCCATGGTCACACTTGTCGAAGGCTTTTGCAAAGTCTGTATATATTACATCTGCATTCTTTTTGTCTTCTAGTGCATCTAGGACCTTGTCGTAGTGATCCAATAGTTGAGACAGACAGGAGCGACCTGCTCTAAACCCATGTTGCCCTGGGTTGTGTAACTGATGGGTTTCTAGATGGGAGGCGATTTTGCTTCTTAGGACCCTTTCAAAGATTTTTATGATATGGGATGTTAGTGCTATCGGTCTGTAGTTCTTTGCTGTTGCTTTACTGCCCCCTTTGTGGAGTGGGGTTATGTCTGTTGTTTTTAGTAACTGTGGGACGACCCCTGTGTCCATGCTCCCTCTCCATAGGATGGAAAAGGCTCGTGATAGGGGTTTCTTGCAGTTCTTGATGAACATGGAGTTCCATGAGTCTGGCCCTGGGGCCGAGTGCATGGGCATGTCGTTTATCGCCTGTTCGAAGTCATTTGGCGTCAGGATAACATCAGATAGGCTTGTGTTAACCAAATTCTGTGGCTCTCTCATAAAAAAATTAATTTTGATCTTCGACTCTCAGTCTGGTTAGCGGCTTCCTAAAAACTGAGTCATATTGGGACTTGAGTAGCTCACTCATTTCCTTGCTGTCATCTGTGTAGGACCCAATACTGTGTAGGGGCCCAATACTGGACGTTGTTCTCGGCTTTGATTTGGCATAGGAAAAGAAATACTTTGGGTTTCTTTCGATTTCATTTATGGTTTTAGTTCTTCCAGCGATTCCTGATTCCTATACAATGACAATGTCTTGTCCATTTTAGGAAAATTTTAAACAGATGCCAGAAACAGAGCTCTCTGGACAATATTTAGTGTTACAGGTGTGCAGTGACTCTCAAGCTGGTCCTAGTGGCATTAACCCTTAAACGGTTCGTTCTTACGTGTAGCGCCCCAAACATATATATGTATACGTTTTATTTTTCCTGCCTTCAAATTTGGCACGATTTGCCTAAAATGCCTTGTCAGCATAGAATGGGTCCTAACACTCAGTGTGCAAGGTATTAAAAAAATCTGGGGCCACTTAGTACCTTGTGGGAGCGCCAGTTAAACTGAGCGCCAGCTAGAGCAAACAGTGCGGCAAACACCAAGGATTCACTGATGTAATGTCATATTAACACTCCTCTTTTAAGAGGAAAGTGATGTTTACCCCAAGTTTAGGGTCTGTCTGTCTGTCTATCTCTGTCTCTCTATCTCAGTCTTCTTCTATCTCTGTCTCTGTCTACCTCTGTCTCTGTCTATCTGCATCTGTCTCTGTCTATCTGTCTTTGTCTATCTGTCTCTGTATCTCTTTCAATCTGTCTGTCTATTTTTGTCTCACAGGTACACATAAATACAAGTATACATAGTGTAAATTACCTAGGATAACCCAAAAAATCCAGACAAAGTGCTATGTACTCTGCTTGAAGATGTGAGTAAACATGATGACAATGCAGTCTTGTGGCTCTCTGAGACAGAAAGCTAGACAGATAGACAGGGAGCTTGACACAGACAAATAGACAGACAGACATGTTTGTGTACCAGTGAAAACAAAGTGAGGGTGATGCTCATCAAATATCACCTCTAATCTTTTTTTATCAGCTGCACCCTCCCCCACCTTTGTGTATGCTCAACAAACATCAGCTCTTATCAGTTGTTATCTCATCTTATCATGTCACTGTCAGGGGTGGACTTTGTTTTTTATGCTTCAAGGGAACTTATTATTACCTATTATTATTATTACATATTATTCTTCTCCTCCTTCTTCTCCTCCTCCTCCTCTTCCTCCTCCTTCTCCTCCTCCTCCATCTCCTCCTCGTCCTCCTTCTCCTCTTCCTCCTCCTCCTCCTTTTTCTTCTCCTCCTCCTCCTTTTCCTTCTCCTCCTCCTCCTTTTCCTCCTTCTCCTCCTCCTTCTCCTTTTCCTTCTCCTCCTCCTCCTTTTCCTCCTTCTCCTCCTCCTCATTGTTATTATATACTTCCACATATCCAAAACATTGCTGGGACATATAAATACTTTGTATATTATTCCAAGACAATAGTAAATGGCTAAGGCAGGTGTAAATGTCCACCTGTCAGTGTGTTTGTGACAATTTGAGTACAATTTCAGTACCTAATACTAGTGTCAGAACAAAGATTGGTTATAAAATGACAAGAACTACTACAAATTGTAATTATCAGAACATAAAAATTATATAAAATATGAAAAATAGAAAAAAAGGTATATGGGCAACACTTCTGCAAGTGGCAGGACTCCATGTTGCTGTCACATGAGCATCCAGTGCCAACTTCTCGGCCTCATATATTGGTAAGTACTGACCCTAATTTTTTTTTTATTCTAAAATATGTCAAAAAACGTGTTCTTTTTTTCTATATAATTTTTTTTTTTTTCAAAATATTCGGGGCGCTGCGCGAGTGAACGTATATATACGTTTGGACCATTTAAGGGTTAAAAAACAAAGAAGAGAAGTAACCCCAGAAAAGGACTTGGTACCTGAAGTCTTTATGGAAGGGGAGTCCCCTTCCGAACAATAATTTCTCCATCCTCTCCCTTCCTCCTGTCTTCCATACATGAAGAAGAATCTTCAGTAAAGGTAAGTGTCATGTTATTATTGTTTTATTCTTCATGTCTCATTGTTTTGTGTGTATGTACATCTACATCATGCAAAAAAATTATTTTGTTTTAATACTTTTGGGTGTCTGGAACAGATTAATTGGATTTACATTATTTCTTATACCTGGAGTTTACCTGGAGAGAATTCCAGGGGTCAATGCCCCCGTGGTCCGGTCTGTGACCAGGCCGCATGGTGGATCAGGGCCTGATCAACCAGGCTGTTACTGCTGGCTGCATGCAGTCCAACGTACGAACCACAGCCCAGCTGGTCAGGTACTGACTTTAGGTGCTTGTCCAGTGCCTTCTTGAAGACAGCCAGGGGTCTATCGGTAATCCCCCTTATGTATGCTGGGAGGCAGTTGAACAATCTTGGGCCCTAACGCTTACTGTGTTGTCTTAACATGCTAGTGGCACCCCTGCTTTTAATTGGGGGGGATGCTGCATCGTTTGCCGAGTCTTTTGCTTTCATAGGGAGTGATTTTTGTGTGCACGTTTGGTACTAATCCCTCTAGGATTTTCCAAGTGTATATAATCATGTATCTCTCCCACCTGCATTCTAGGGAGTACAGGTTTAGGAACTTCAAGTGTTCCCAGTAATCGAGGTGTTTTATTTCAGTTATGCGTGCTGTGAAGGTTCTCTGTACATTTTCTAGGTCAGCAATTTCACCTGCCTTGGGGAAAATTTTTTTGCAAATCGTCAATTTCGCTGTTAGTCACACTCTCTGGAATGGATTAATTACAAAAAAATGAGGGTCCACTGTATGTGTAGTGTGACTTAAGTGTAAGCAGAAGTAGCAAGGTGTACCTGAAAACTTGCATGTTTATGAGACAGAAAAAAGACACCATCAATCCTACCATCATGTGAAACACTTACAGGTTTCCATTTCACACTCACTTAGCAGGACAGTAGTACCTCCCTGGGTGGTTGTTGTCTACCAACCTACTACTTAGGTAAATAATATATGTATATGTGCATAAAATATAAAGGACTACAGAATGAAAACAAACAAATAGCATAAAGTATGGAACCACTCTCTGGAGAACCATTAGTATTTATCACTAGAATGAACCTTTCATAGTCATGGCTTATTTTCATTTTCCCATAAAACTGGCTGCAACTTAATGCAATGTTTATTTTGTAGTACATTAGCCCTTTTACTGTAGATTCAATCATTCTATCTCATTCCTGAGACCATACACTGCTCATCAGCGATGTTTGTGTCTAAGACAAAACGACACATTGACCAGGACTTTCAAAACAGGATGTATAGTAAGCCTATACATATGGTAAATAATAAACAGCAGGTGACCTCATATAAAACAATCTTTATTTACTACAAGTACATGTACATGGTATACAGTCCTAGCTGACATCAATGACATACTACTATACAATAAGCCGCTTGTTATGCAGAGCATTTTGGGCAAATTAGGTCGGTTTTGTCCCAGGATGAGACCCACACCAGTTGACTAACTCCCAGGTACCCATTTTACTGATGGCTGAACATAGGCAACTGGTGTAAAGAAACACACCCAATGTTGCTACCCTCGCTGGGAATTGAACCCAGACCCTCGCTGTGTGAAGCAAGGGCTTTAGCCACCAGGCCACGGGGCACCGTTGTAGAAAAACAGCACAGTATTTCCTAAAAGGCAATTCACAGGTGAAGAAAATTTAGCAAATCATCAACTGGCACTGCAAAGTACAGTACAATTATAATTACTGCAAAACCAAATTACAGCCATTATTGGAAGGTAGCCAAAATTTTATTTGATTTATTTAGCTACTTTATGTGTAAAATTTACTGGAAAAGATAATGCTTTTTGTTTTTTCCACCAGTAGCTGACTGGCCTCTCTCTGTAACTGAAAATATTGTAGTTTTATTTCCTTCCCAATTTTATAAATTTGTTACTCCTGTATTTAAAAATGCAAATTAAACTGAAAACTGCAATAGTCTAGAGCATCATACAATACTGTTTACCAGAAAAAGGTCTACCAGTACTGCCATACTATATTTATCTACAGGTTCTGAAATTACTCTAGTCAAAGAAGCTACTTATATTCATAAACTGTCATCAACTTACCAGTGACACACTTGATTAATGGGGTGATCCACATCAATTTGGGATAATATTTCAATCCAATAATCATGCTCTTATAAGTGAATCTCAAACTGTCTCCTCTTCTAGTTAAGGCAATTTATCTGAAGAAAATATCAACACCTGTACTTTTTTTTTAAAGCACTTTACTTCAGTTTTTTATTCTTTATGCTTAAAGTACTAATAAATAAAGTATCTGCGTGTAAAAAACAAGTCCTTGATATGTTCAATACTCTATGTTGAAGTATATTTACTTGTGAACTATATTCTCAGATGCAGTATTTTATGAGAGTATTGGCTATATTCAAAGTTTATTCTCTATAAAGATTACAATGTTGAATTTACAGAATTTGGTTGTTGTGTGGTTTACATGTAGTAAAATAATGATTACAGAGTGTACCACTAGAACGCCTAGCATGGCTAGGCATTTCGGGCATACTTAGTTTAATTCTTTATTTTAAAATATTACAAATTATGAGGTAAGTTGGTATTATGGCTAAGTGACTAAATACTAGTTTGTGAGTTTAGCAATGTGAATGCTTCTGTTTTGGCACAGTACATAGTTTCAGTACTGGAGTATCACAGGATTCGTTATTTTAAGATTGAGATTAATATTTCTGTTTATGGTCAAATGGGTGAGTGAGTGTAAGTGTGAACCACCAGGTGGTATTCGTGTAGTTAGTTGATGGGGTGTATCAGGGAGATAAGATGTTTTCTAATGGTAGTTTTGAAGGTGATGAATGTGTCTGCAGTTCTAGAGTTCTCAGGTAGGGTATTCCAGATTTTAGGGCCTTTGACATACATTGAATTTTTGTAAAGGTTTAGTCGGACACGGGGAATGTCGTAGAGATGTTTGTGTCTGGTGTTATGCCTGTGAGTTCTGTCACAACTATCAAGAAAGCGTTTTAGGTCAAGGTTGATATTGGAGTTTAAGGTCCTGTAGATGTAGATTGCACAGTAGTAAGTGTGGATGTACTGAACAGGGAGTAAGTTTAGATCTATGAAGAGTGGGGGGTGTGTTGCCAGGGATTGGATTTAGTGATTATTCTTACTGCAGCTTTTTGTTGGGTTATTATTGGCTTTAGGTGTGTTGCTGCAGTTGATCCCCAAGCACAAATAGCATAGGTAAGGTATGGATATACAAGTGAATGGTATAGTGTGATAAGGGCAGTTTGCGGCACGTAGTATCGTATCTTGGAGAGGATCCCAACCGTTTTGGATACTTTTTTGGTTATGTGTTGGATATGGGTGCTGAAATTCAGGTTGTTGTCAAGGTATAGGCCTAGGAATTTGCCCTCATTATGTCTGGTAATTAGAGTGTTGTCGATCTTAATGTTAATTTGTGCATCTCCTGCTCTGCTACCAAACATAATATAGTAGGTTTTGTCAGTGTTAAGCGTAAGTTTATTGGCTGTCATCCAAGTCGATATTTTGATCAGCTCCTCGTTAACAATGGTGTTGAGGGTGGCAAGATTAGGGTGAGAGATGACATAAGTCGTGTCGTCAGCAAAGAGAATGGGTTTCAGGTGTTGGGATACGTTTGGAAGATCATTGATGTATATGAGGAAGAGCAGGGGACCAAGGACACTTCCCTGCGGAACTCCAGTATCAAGTGGCCGTGTTGTTGATGCTGTGTCTTTAATGGTGACATACTGATACCTATTAGTAAGATAAGATTTGAAATAAGCAAGCGCATGGCCTCTTATACCGTAATGGTCAAGTTTGTGGAGTAGGATGTCGTGGTCTACTGTGTCAAAAGCTTTTCTTAGGTCAATAAAAAATCCTAGTGGATATTCCTTATTTTCCAATGTTGTGTAAAGCAGATCTAGCATTTTTATGATTGCATCATTAGTGCTTTTATTTTTCCTGAATCCAAATTGGCAGGGGTTGAGTATGTTTTGTGTTGTTATAAATGAATATAGTCTCCTGTGCACGAGTTTCTCAAAGATTTTGGATAGCAATGGTAAGTTTGATATTGGCCTATAGTTGTTTAAGTCTGTAGGGTCACCACCTTTATGTATTGGTGTAGCCCTTGCCATCTTGAGTAGTTTCGGGAAGGTGCTAGTTTCTAGTGACTTGTTAAAAAGTAATGAAATAGCATGCGAAAGGATATGGGCCGCTCGCTTGTACAGTAATGGTGGGACATTAGACAGATTCCCTGAGTTGTTTTTAAGTGACTTTATAATCTCGGTGACTTCCGAGGGCTCAGTTGGTGCAAGATAGAAGGAATCTGGGAAATTCCCATCTAGGTAGTCCCCGGCATGGGCATTAGTATGTGGGATTTTATTGGCGAGATTAGATCCTATGGTTGAGAAGAAGTCGTTTATCTTGTTAGCTGTGTCAGTGGGATGTAGTGGTGTTTCATTAGGTTTAGTTAGGACAATATTCTTGGTTTTTTTCAGTTTGTGGGTCCCTAGAATCTGAGAGAGTGTTTTCCAGGTCTTTTTTATATCTCCTCTAGTGTCTGTGAATCTACTGGAGTAGTATAGTTGTTTGGCTTTCTTTATTACTTTGGTGAGAACTGATGAATAGTGTTTAAGAATATCTTTGTGTATTAAGCCCTGTCTATATTGCTTTTCATATTGGTGTTTCTTGTCAATGGATTTCAGAATGGTACTGGTTAGCCATGGGCAACCAAGCCGTTTGTTTGTGATCTGTTTCATTTTTATAGGACAATGTTTGTTGTATAGTCTAAGTAATTTGTTAAGAAAAATGTCTGTCCAGTCATCAATACCATTGGCCTTGGAGAATTCTGTAGGCCAGTCAACAATCTCTAGGTCAGCTGTGAACTTCCTTATTGAGGCCTCGTCATGGAGTCTAAATGAGACTTTGTTGAATTCAAGTGGTGGTTTACTAATGTTTGTCAAGAGGAAGGTAGGGTAGTGGTCTGTAGTGTTTTCATATGTTTATTTTTCCAGGTGTTATTACCCTTGCAGTATAGTCTTAAACCTGATTTCCAAAACTGGAAAGGATATGCTGTATTACACAAGTAATAACCATTATGAAACATACTGGAAAGTGATAAGTGTATAATAAATATTAGACTAATATGTCATGTGCACATTTATGAGACCTGAGATATAAAGGTAAGACTAGCAGTCCCTCCAGAATGCAAAACATTTGACACACTTAGGTTTCATATTTGTATGACATGATGGTAGCATCTCCCTGGATGGTTGCTATCTACCAGTCTACTGTACCTTGGTTAGAAATATATTTCTGTAGCACTTTATGTCTATTAAAATCCCTTCAATTCCCCCCCCCCCTGAAAAAAACTAGCATTCAGTAAGCTTATTTAGGTACAGGTACACATAAAAAAGTTCTATTATCATACATAGTGTAAATTACCTAGCATAACAGAAAAAGTCAGAGTGACTTATCCACTGAGTGCTGGAATGGCATTCAAAGCAGGTAGTCTATATTTAGAAGTCTAAGAATGGTTTGATAGTTTTATATTTATTATTATTATTTACGAAAGAGTGCTAAATCTGTACTTCCTATCCCTGCGGATTTAGCCCTTTCTCATGATAACGTTAGTTCAGTAATAGTTCACCAATTACTTGTTTCTCAAACAATATATGAAGTTTTACTCTTGAAAATTAGCTTTAAAAACCCTGGCTTCTCTGTTTGAAGCCACATGACTGTCATACAGCAATCAGATTTGATCCAAGGAAGTGCAAGGTAGCTCCAACTCCCCAGACCAAGAGCCTTTCACTTACATCACAGCACCTCCCTTGAAGAGTAAGTAAAGTAAAAGGACACAAGTGCAACTAATGTGACATTTTATTGTGGCAACGTTTCGCTCTCCAGGAGCTTTGTCAAGCCTATACAAACAGTATATGGACACAGAGGGTATATATAGGCTCAGAGTGAGGTGCAATACTAGTGGTAGTAGTAGTAGTGACAAAAGTTTGTCACTACTACTACTACTACCACTAGTATTGCACCTCACTCTGAGCCTATATATACCCTCTGTGTCCATGTACTGTTTGTAACGGCTTGACAAAGCTCCTGGAGAGCGAAACGTTGCCACAATAAAATGTCACATTAGTTGCACTTGTGTCCTTTTACTTTACATATTGTCGGTAATTCTACCAACATTATTACAGTAAGTTTATTCAGGTATACACAAATATAGTTACATAGATTATCATAGCAACATATGTGTAGAGAACCTAGGATAACCCAAAAAAGTCAGACAGAGTGACTTATTTCCACTGGGGTCCTACAAACAGTACCGGGATGTATAAATTTGCCTAATGCTTCTGAGGACACATACATGTTACGAGTATACATATGTATTAAATTATGTGTATTTAACCTTGGATAACTCAATTAGGTCAAACAATACGTCTTATTTCCACTGCTGCACCAGAGATCGCGTTAAAATATTTACACCAACCAAGAGTTAATGTTGTTGTTCAGGTTTTAAGGGTCACCACA
This sequence comes from Cherax quadricarinatus, assembly GCF_038502225.1. Taxonomy (NCBI): domain Eukaryota; kingdom Metazoa; phylum Arthropoda; class Malacostraca; order Decapoda; family Parastacidae; genus Cherax; species Cherax quadricarinatus. The sequence continues at coordinate 1,707,033 of NC_091341.1, forward strand.
GCTGAGGTGGTATTGAACCCTGCTTTTACGAAATTTTATTCTGCTTATTAAGCCGGAGAATTAGTAACCTTGGAAAGCCCACTAAACCTCTGTCATCAGAGTGGCCTGTTTCCAGTGTAGTCCTGGAGTTTACCTGGAGAGAGTTCCGGGGGTCAACGCCCCCGCGGCCCGGTCTGTGACCAGGCCTCATGGTGGATCAGAGCCTGATCAACCAGGCTGTTACTGTTGGCTGCACGCAATCCAACGTACGAGCCACAGCCCGGCTGGTCAGGTACCGACTTTAGGTGCTTGTCCAGTGCCTGCTTAAAGACTGCCAGGGGTCTATTAGTAATCCCCCTTATGTATGCTGGCAGACAGTTGAACAGTCTCGGGCCCCTGACACTTATTGTATTGTCTCTTAACGTGCTAGTGACACCCCTGCTTTTCACTGGGGGATGTTGCATCGTCTGCTGAGTCTTGCTTTCGTTGTGAGTGATTTTCGTGTGCAAGTTCGGTACTAGTCCCTCTAGGATTTTCCAGGTGTATATAATCATGTATCTCTCCCGCCTGCGTTCCAGGGAGTACAGGTTCAGGAACCTCAAGCGCTCCCAGTAATTGAGGTGTTTTATCTCCGTTATGCGCGCCGTGAAGGTTCTCTACATTTTCTAGGTCAGCAATTTCACCTGCCTAGAAAGGTGCTGTTATTGTGCAGCAATATTCCAGCCTAGATAGAACAAGCGACCTGAAGTGTCATCATGGGCTTGGCATCCCTAGTAATACCTGGTGTATTACCTTTGTAACATGTCATGATTGTGACCAGATACCTGGAGTTCATTACCTTTGTAACTTGTTCATCTATCAAAACTTTGGGGTCCAGTCCCTGGACCCATTATGTACCTCTGTAATGTTTTGACTACCGCTACAGGACTGGAACGGGGTGCATAATAAAGATATTAAACAAACTGGTGTTAGTTGTTCATGATTGTAGCCATGTATAAACGTAAGTAACCATTCTTACAGTATTCATTACCTTTGTAACTTGTGAGTTCATTACCTTGTACCTAGTTCAGCCATCCAAACTTTGGGGCCCAGTCCCTGGATCCATTACGTACCTCTGTAATCTGTAAATACCTTTGTAACTTGTCATGATTGTGACTAGACCTACCCGGAGTTCATTACCTTTGTAATTTGTGAGTTCATTACCTTTGTAAATTGTGAATTCATTACCTCTGTAACTTGCTCAGCTATCAAAACTTTGGAGTCCAGTCCCTGGACCCATTATGTACCTCTGTAATCTTTTGACTACCGCCCACAGGATGGGTATGGGGTGCATAATAAACATATTAAACAAACTGGTGTTAGTCGACTGTTGTGGGACGTATCCTGGGGGACAAGACTGAAGGACCTCCCAGTCGAAATAAGACAAGAGTCCCCGAAGACGGTTAAGTAAGATTTGTTAGGAAACAGAACAACTGTTTCCTGACGCGGGTTTTAATCATATGATGACCCGCCGCTGGAGCTTTTGGTCATCTGACCGAGGCCTTCCGCTGGTTTACCGGTTCACCCCTTTAAAAATTATGGCTACGATGGTAACCTTTTTTTCCCCGATGACACACTGACTTATTTCTCAATATTAACCAAATCTGCCAAAACATCTGCTAATTAGTCTTATCATGTGACCTCCTGGCTTTTAATTCTGCCATTCCATAAAATATTACCACCTGCACCATTACTTGTAAGGCTGATTTTGTACTAAGTTTAAATAAGATTATATTAAGTACAAATAAGATTGTAAAACAGCTATCCACTATTCCTTGTCTAGTTTTAAGTACAGTTACTATGTAGTATTATCTTATCTAGTTTTAATTCGTTACTATGTATTAGGATTAGTTTGCCCTAAATGCCTCCGCATGATAGTGGCTATCTTTGTACGTACTTAGCAAATCAAAATTGTAACTACACATTGTAACCTTTGCAAAGAAATATACTTTACCGTGAGTTCTGAAATCCTGTTTTCTATTTACTCCCACACTCCACTAAGACCAAAGCTGAGGTTTGAATTAACATAGTTTCTCTTTGTCTTGAAGGTATATAGGATCTCTGCTAGTGTATACTGGACTGGGCCTTACATCTCAGTCGATCGACACCATGCCTAACCCTTCTAGGGGTAGGGTAGGTGCCTGAGTTCGAGCCTTTAGCTCATAAGACTGTCATTCCCATTAGCCCCCTTGGGGCGGGGATGGCAGACCAGAGAGGCCTAGCTTGTGGCTAGGCCTGGGGACAGTTGGTCCCAAAGATGAGGAGGTACTTGTGCCTCCTCCCATGGGAGACTTAGGTCTCAGACACTCCCTAAAGAGGGAGCCAAGGCCGGGCCACCACTTGGAAAAGGCCCGGGCCGGGAGAATACCGGCGAATATTTAATAATAATAATAAATACATCTCAGTCAGTAAAAAAAAAATATTATCCAGAGTTTCTTTATTATAATTTTCATTATACTACAAAACAGCGCTAAACCAGTACACGTCATACAGTAGCTGCTTGACAAAAAGAGAGGAAAAAATCCCATCAAAAATATAAATGGGAACAAGAAGTTCCAATCAAGTGAAGCGGACCAATTGCCTGAACTTCGGTCAGCTGAATGAGCTGATATTTGATGAGATTTTAACCAAATAATGATCAGGGTAATTAGATACTTGATTTTTACTTGACACTATATCTCCATATTGTACAGTGTAGATAAGCTATGTGAAAAAATTGGAATATATATGGGGCCTGTCAACGACCCATTACCTCCTTAATTGTGGAAAATTGCATTTATCTGAATGTAACTAATTATGTACATAACAGTAAATGATAACAAAGATAATTATTATTTATCCAGGTAAACTCCAGGTTACATAGACAAGTAGGAATTTGGGACACCTAGGTCGCAAAAAATGTCCCCCTTCGATACCTACCACTGTCATAACCACAAGTTGCTCTGGACCTATTAATTAAATGAAATATACATACACCAGGAATACTGGTAAATATATAAATTTGTGGACTGTATATTAAAAATAATAAATGGTTATATATATGCACAATTACATAACAGAAGGAAAATATATCTTAATATCACTCACCAATTTGACTGGAGATTAATGTGTATCATACTCAGAAAACCTCACTCTAACTAAATCTATGAAAATAATGCTGGCCAGAATTACACATAAATCTAGAGATCTTATCTGAGGTTCCTGGAGCTGTCTTGTCCAGTCGTCTGATATCTCAAGTTATGCAGGAATGCACATCCAACAATTTCGCCTCCTATTTGAGAGGTGTTTACCTGTTTACCTGGAGAGAGTTTCGGGGGTCAACGCCCCCGCGGCCCGGTCTGTGACCAGGCCTCCTGGTGGATCAGCCCCTGATCAACCAGGCTGTTGCTGCTGGCTGCACGCAAACTAACGTACGAGCCACAGCCCGGCTGATCAGGAACTGACTTTAGGTGCTTGTCCAGTGCCAGCTTGAAGACTGCCAGGGGTCTGTTGGTAATCCCCCTTATGTGTGCTGGGAGGCAGTTGAACAGTCTCGGGCCCCTGACACTTATTGTATGGTCTCTTAACGTGCTAGTGACACCCCTGCTTTTCATTGGGGGGATGGTGCATCGTCTGCCAAGTCTTTTGCTTTCGTAGTGAGTGATTTTCGTGTGCAAGTTCGGTACTAGTCCCTCTAGGATTTTCCAGGTGTATATAATCATGTATCTCTCCCTCCTGCGTTCCAGGGAATACAGGTTTAGAAACCTCAAGCGCTCCCAGTAATTGAGGTGTTTTATCTCCGTTATGCGCGCCGTGAAAGTTCTCTGTACATTTTCTAGGTCAGCAATTTCACCTGCCTTGAAAGGTGCTGTTAGAGCGCAGCAATATTCCAGCCTATCTCTAGAACTACAGACCAATAGCACTAACATCCCATATCATAAAAATCTTTGAAAGAGTCCTAAGAAGCAAGATCACCACCCATCTAGAAACCCATCAGTTACACAACCCAGGGCAACATGGGTTTAGAACAGGTCGCTCCTGTCTGTCTCAACTATTGGATCACTACGACAAGGTCCTAGATGCACTAGAAGACAAAAAGAATGCAGATGTAATATATACAGACTTTGCAAAAGCCTTCAACAAGTGTGACCATGGCATAATAGCGCACAAAATGCGTGCTAAAGGAATAACAGGAAAAGTCGGTCGATGGATCTATAATTTCCTCACTAACAGAACACAGAGAGTAGTAGTCAACAGAGTAAAGTCCGAGGCAGGCACGGTGAAAAGCTCTGTTCCACAAGGCACAGTACTCGCCCCCATCTTGTTCCTCATCCTCATATCTGACATAGACAAGGATGTCAGCCACAGCACCGTGTCTTCCTTTGCAGATGACACCCGAATCTGCATGACAGTGTCTTCCATTGCAGACACTGCAACGCTCCAGGCGGACATCAACCAAATCTTTCAGTGGGCTGCAGAAAACAATATGAAGTTCAACGATGAGAAATTTCAATTACTCAGATATGGTAAACACGAGGAAATTAAATCTTCATCAGAGTACAAAACAAATTCTGGCCACAAAATAGAGCGAAACACCAACGTCAAAGACTTGGGAGTGATCATGTCGGAGGATCTCACCTTCAAGGACCATAACATTGTATCGATCGCATCTGCTAGAAAAATGACAGGCTGGATAATGAGAACCTTCAAAACGAGGGATGCCAAGCCCATGATGACACTCTTCAGGTCACTTGTTCTATCTAGGCTGGAATATTGCTGCACACTAACAGCACCTTTCAAGGCAGGTGAAATTGCTGACCTAGAAAATGTACAGAGAACTTTCACGGCGCGCATAATGGAGATAAAACACCTCAATTACTGGGAGCGCTTGAGGTTCCTGAACCTGTATTCCCTGGAACGCAGGAGGGAGAGATACATGATTATATACACCTGGAAAATCCTAGAGAGACTAGTACCGAACTTGCACACGAAAATCACTCACTACGAAAGCAAAAGACTTGGCAGACGATGCAACATCCCCCCAATGAAAAGCAGGGGTGTCACTAGCACGTTAAGAGACCATGCAATAAGTGTCAGGGGCCCGAGACTGTTCAACTGCCTCCCAGCATACATAAGGGGGATTACCAACAGACCCCTGGCAGTCTTCAAGCTGGCACTGGACAAGCACCTAAAGTCGGTTCCTGATCAGCCGGGCTGTGGCTCGTACGTTGGTTTGCGTGCAGCCAGCAGTAACAGCCTGGTTGATCAGGCTCTGATCCACCAGGAGGCCTGGTCACAGACCGGGCCGCGGGGGCGTTGACCCCCGGAACTCTCTCCAGGTAAACTCCAGGTAAACTCCAGAGCATGAAAAATTCTTCGCATTACACCAACGTTTGTACAAAATTCAAAAACCAAGATGGCGAGTCCCCTGTCTGCCCAGACGCAGGCTTTCCGTTTTCTATGACATAAATATTATTAAATACAGTATGGCCATCTATTTACATATAAATACTGAATTTCTGGAAAATATATACAGTATTTTCCACATTAATCTTACATTTTTCTTTTTTACGTTACCTTTCACAGGACGGGCATGGAATATGCAATAAACTAGCTCACGCTGCACAACTAAGCACCTGAGTCAATAAATGGTTTCTTCCTTCCTCAAAAACAAAAAACAGAACATTTGCAGGGCGGAAATATGGAGACGAATCCTAAATGTGACCACTGCCTCGCTCTGGCTGGACTAAATTTGTATTCCAGAGCCGAGATACACACTTAGGTACATTGTTCTGTTCTTCCTCCATGGTTTTCATTTATAACTTTAGAGTGCCTCACCCAATCAGCTTCAAATTTTCAATGCTAGTGGATTAAAACTAGGAAAATTAATGGAACAGGTTCAGGTTCATTTAGGTTTGCCAGGACGGGTCCTGCCCCGACTCTCTTCCATATGGTGACCCAGCAGTGGCTCCCGAAGGAGTGTCAGAGTTTATACATGTGTGTACCCTATGGAAAATTTAAAATTACCTAAATGAATCTCATTAGATACATACCAGTAATTTAATAAAAGTAACAAAGATCATTATTATTTATCAAGGTTACAGAGACATGTAGGAATTTTAGGACACTCTAGGTCGCAAAAAATGTCCCCCTTCGATACCTACTCCACTCTTTCTGTCTCCACAAGTCACTCTGGACCTATATTAATTTCAAATGAAATATACATCACCAGGAATTCTGATAAACATTAGTATAAATATGTGGACTGTATGTTAAATTTAATAAATGACTACATATACATTGAAGGAGAATTTATAATAATAACACTCACCAATTTGTCTGGAGATTACTTGATGTGTCATACACAAACCCCTGCCTAAAATATGAAGAAAATACTGGCCAGAATTCCAGCATAAATAGACATGATTTAGTTAGGGTTCCCTGACTGTCCTGTCCACTCGCCTAATGCTCATGTTATGCAGGACTGCAAATCCAACAATTTCGGCTCCTATTTGAGAGATTTTAAACTCAATATAACTTCTAGAGCGACGAAAATTCTTCCGATTTCCATTAAGGTTCCTTTGCCCAGTTCAAAACAATGGCATCTCTCCTTCCCCAGCGACACCACCCTCACTGGTTCTTTATTTATTTACAAATTAATTTTTATTAATTACAATATAGTCCATCAATTTACATACAAAATACACAGTATTTTCGGAAAATATACAGTATTTTCCACATACCCTTTACAACCTTACGCAGGAGCACGGTGAGCATTCGTGTCAAGTGGAGTACCGTTTACAGCCATATGGCGAGGGCAGCCTATGACAAAGACACGGCAAGTCTTCTTCAGTTCTGGAGCACCATTTACATCTCTATGGTGGGGTAGCCCTATGACAAAGGGGCAGTGAGTCTCCTTGGAGCACCAGTGGTGTAGCAATAGCAACAATAGTCGTCAATGCCCTGTAGCTGGAGTACAGCATGTTTTCACTTCAAGTGGCATCAGGGCCGGTGTTCTCACTGGTATGAGGCTTTCAACTCTCAAAAGCTCTATTCCATTTGAGCCAGAGCGACTCAGGAGATTCTCCAGAGGTGTGTTGAACGCCTGACGTCGGAGAGAAGTGATCAGTTAATAGAACTATTGGCATGTGCCCTGTAGCCAGTTTTATACATACCAATCCCTGTTTTAGTTTCTTTGTGATAACTTGTGAAAACCATTTATGATTGGATTCAAACATTCAACACTGACGTATCCTACTTAGTACTCACCTATATGCGGTTGTTGGTGGAATGAGTGCCATTTTACCACTTTTGTTTTTAAAATGGTATGGCATTATTTTTGTGAAATTGCTTGAGCATGGCTCTTCTGAATGGCATCAATATTTAATGGCTGATTCATCTTCAAAAAGGATGATATATTTTGGGCTTAACGAATAAAAGAATAAAGATTTTATTTCTTTGCAAAGGTTACAATGTGTAATTAAAATTTTTGTTTGTTAAATACAAAGAAAGCCACTATCATGCCGGGGCATTTTGAGCAGAGTAATCCTAGTACATAATAACTACTTAAATCTAGACAAGATAAGAGTAGTTAACTTTTCAATACTTTTTAATGCGAGGTAGTCAAGGAGGAGGTTTATAAGAATAAGAATCTTGAAGTTGCACATAATTCAAGCAGTATTACAATTAATGGTTGAAACAATAATATTTCATGGATTGGCAGATGTTTAATAGACTAGAGGTCATATAATATTTGGGGGAGTTCTTCAAACTGACTAGAAGTTGTTTTACATAAGAACATAAGAAAGAACACTGCAGCAGGCCTAGTGGCCCATGCGAGGCAGGTCCAGTTCTCCTACCGGCTTAAGTAGGGGCCCCATACTGCATGTTCTCGACTTTGATTTGGCATGAGAAAAGAAATACTTTGGGTTTCTTTCAGCTTCATTAATGGCTTTTAATTCTTCCCGCGTTTCTTGACTCATGTAAGATTCCTTTAGCTAAGTAAGTAAGTAAGTAAGTTTATTCAGGTATACACAAATACAGTTACATAGAATTATCATACATAGCAGCATATGTGTAGAGAACCTAGGATAACCCAAAAAAGTCAGACAGAGTGACTTATTTCCATTGGGGTCCTTTAGTTCGATGTTTGCTATTTCTCTGACCAGTGCCTCCCTACGTATTGCAGATATATTGGCCTCTTGTAGTCGCTCAGTTATTCTTTGCCTTCGCCTGCATAGCGAGTGCCTTTCTCTTTCTGGCTTACATCTTCTCTTCCTTTCCTTGAGCATACCTCAAGTGCCACAGTTAATTTGTTCTAGACATAGTTTAGGATCCATGTTGCTTAGGCTATCTTCCGAGTTTATATCATTTAGGACTTGGTTTACTTGGTCCCACCTTATGTTTTTGTTATTGAAGTTGAATTTGGTGAAGGCTCCCTCTTGACTGATCACATTTTGTCGGTCTGGGGCCCCCCGCTTACATGTCTGGACCTCTATTACCTGGAGTTTACCTGGAGAGAGTTCCGGGGGTCAACGCCCCCGCGGCCCGGTCTGAGACCAGGCCTCCTGGTGGATCAGAGCCTGATCAACCAGGCTGTTGCTGCTGGCTGCACGCAAACCAACATACGAGCCACAGCCCGGCTGATCCGGAACTGACTTTAGGTGCTTGTCCAGTGCCAGCTTGAAGACTGCCAGGGGTCTGTTGGTAATCCCCCTTATGTGTGCTGGGAGGCAGTTGAACAGTCTCGGGCCCCTGACACTTATTGTATGGTCTCTTAACGTGCTAGTGACACCCCTGCTTTTCATTGGGGGGATGGTGCATCGTCTGCCAAGTCTTTTGCTTTCGTAGTGAGTGATTTTCGTGTGCAAGTTCGGTACTAGTCCCTCTAGGATTTTCCAGGTGTATATAATCATGTATCTCTCCCTCCTGCGTTCCAGGGAATACAGGTTTAGGAACCTCAAGCGCTCCCAATAATTGAGGTGTTTTATCTCCGTTATGCGCGCCGTGAAAGTTCTCTGTACATTTTCTAGGTCGGCAATTTCACCTGCCTTGAAAGGTGCTGTTAGTGTGCAGCAATATTCCAGCCTAGATAGAACAAGTGACCTGAAGAATGTCATCATGGGCTTGGCCTCCCTAGTTTTGAAGGTTCTCATTATCCATCCTGTCATTTTTCTAGCAGATGCGATTGATACAATGTTATGGTCCTTGAAGGTGAGATCCTCCGACATGATCACTCCCAGGTCTTTGACGTTGGTGTTTCGCTCTATTTTGTGGCCAGAATTTGTTTTGTACTCTGATGAAGATTTAATTTCATCATGTTTACCATATCTGAGTAATTGAAATTTCTCATCGTTGAACTTCATATTGTTTTCTGCAGCCCACTGAAAGATTTGGTTGATGTCTGCCTGGAGCTTTGCAGTGTCTGCAATGGAAGACACTGTCATGCAGATTCGGGTGTCATCTGCAAAGGAAGACACGGTGCTGTGGCTGACATCCTTGTCTATGTCGGATATAAGGATGAGGAACAAGATGGGAGCGAGTACTGTGCCTTGTGGAACAGAGCTTTTCACCGTAGCTGCCTCGGACTTTACTCTGTTGACGACTACTCTCTGTGTTCTGTTAGTGAGGAAATTATAGATCCATCGACCGACTTTTCCTGTTATTCCTTTAGCACGCATTTTGTGCGCTATTACGCCATGGTCACACTTGTCGAAGGCTTTTGCAAAGTCTGTATATATTACATCTGCATTCTTTTTGTCTTCTAGTGCATTTAGGACCTTGTCGTAGTGGTCCAATAGTTGAGACAGACAGGAGCGACCTGTTCTAAACCCATGTTGCCCTGGGTTGTGTAACTGATGGGTTTCTAGATGCGTGGTGATCTTGCTTCTTAGGACCCTTTCAAAGATTTTTATGATATGGGATGTTAGTGTTATTGGTCTGTAGTTCTTTGCTGTTGCTTTACTGCCCCCTTTGTGGAGTGGGGCTATGTCTGTTGTTTTTAGTAACTGTGGGACGACCCCCGTGTCCATGCTCCCTCTCCATAGGATGGAAAAGGCTCGTGATAGGGGCTTCTTGCAGTTCTTGATGAACACAGAGTTCCATGAGTCTGGCCCTGGGGCAGAGTGCATGGGCATGTCATTTATCGCCTGTTCGAAGTCATTTGGCGTTAGGATAACATCGGATAGGCTTGTGTTAATCAAATTTTGTGGCTCTCTCATAAAAAATTCATTTTGATCTTCGACTCTCAGTCTGGTTAGCGGCTTGCTAAAAACTGAGTCATATTGGGACTTGAGTAGCTCACTCATTTCCTTGCTGTCATCTGTGTAGGACCCATCTTGTTTAAGTAGGGGCCCAATACTGGACGTTGTTCTCGATTTTGATTTGGCATAGGAGAAGAAATACTTTGGGTTTCTTTCGATTTCATTTATGGCTTTTAGTTCTTCCCGCAATTCCTGACTCCTAAAGGATTCTTTTAGCTTAAGTTCGATGCTTGTTATTTCTCTGACCAGTGTCTCCCTACGCATTTCAGATATATTGACCTCTTTTAGCCGCTCTGTTATTCTTTTCCGTCGCCTGTAAAGGGAGCGCCTGTCTCTTTCTGTTTTGCATCTACTCCTCCTTTTTCTTAGAGGAATAAGCCTTGTGCATACATCGAGTGCCACCGAGTTAATCTGTTCTAGGCATAAGTTGGGGTCTGTGTTGCTTAGTATATCTTCCCAGCTTATATCGGTTAGGACTTGGTTTACTTGGTCCCACTTTATGTTTTTGTTATTGAAGTTGAATTTGGTGAATGCTCCCTCGTGACTAATCTCATTATGTCGGTCTGGGGCTCCGCGCATACATGACTGAACCTCAATTATGTTGTGATCTGAGTATATTGTTTTTGATATGGTGATATTTCTTATCAGATCATCATTGTTAGTGAAGATGAGGTCTAGTGTATTCTCCAGTCTAGTAGGCTCTATTATTTGCTGGTTTAAATTGAATTTTGTGCAGAGATTTAAAAGCTCGCGTGAGTGTGAGTTTTCATCAGAGCTGCCTCCTGGTGTTATTACTGCAACAATATTATTTGCTATATTCCTCCATTTTAGGTGCCTTAAGTTGAAATCCCCCAGGAGCAAGATGTTGGGTGCAGGAGCTGGAAGGTTTTCCAGACAGTGGTCAATTTTTAACAGCTGTTCCTGGAATTGCTGGGATGTTGCATCCGGAGGCTTGTAGACTATCACAATGACTAGGTTTTGGTTCTCGACCTTTACTGCTAAAACTTCCACTACATCATTTGAGGCATTTAGCAGTTCTGTGCAAACAAGTGACTCTGCAATGTACAGGCCAACCCCCCCCCTTTTGCCTGTTCACTCTGTCACATCTGTATAGGTTGTAACCTGGGATCCATATTTCGTTGTCCAAGTGATCCTTTATGTGGGTCTCAGTGAAAGCCGCGAACATTGCCTTTGCCTCTGCAAGCAGTCCACGGATGAAAGGTATTTTGTTGTTTGTTGCTGGCTTTAGACCCTGTATATTTGCAAAGAAGAATGTTATCGGACTGGTGGTATTGTTGATCTGAGTATATTGTTTTTGATATGATGACATTTCGTATCAGATCATCATTGTTAGTGAAGATGAGGTTCAGTGTATTCTCCAATCATTTGTTGGTTTAAGGAGAATTTGGTGCAGATATTTAAAAGCTCGTGTGTGTGCGAGTTTTCATTTGAGCTGCCTCCTGGTGTTATCTCTGCTACAACATTATATGCCATATTCCTCCATTTTAGGCGCCTTAGGTTGAAATCCCCCATGGGCAAGATGTTAGGGGCAGGAGCTGAAAGATTTTCCAGACATTGGTCAATTTTCAAAAGCTGTTCCTGGAATTGTTGGGACGTTGCATCCGGAGGTTTGTATACAACCACAATGACCGGATAATACTTCAACTACATCATTTGAAGCGTTTAGTAGTTCTGAGCATATAAATGACTCAGTGATATACAGGCCACCCCCCTTCCTCATCCCTTCCCTTTTGCCTGTTCACTCTGTCACATCTGTATAGGTTGTAACCCGGGATCCATATTTCATTGTCCAAATGATCCTTTATGTGGGTCTTTGTGAAAACCGCGAACATTGCATTTGACAATGTAAGCAGTCCACGGATGAAAGGTATTTTGCTGTTCGTTACTGGTTTTAGACCCTGTATATTTGCAAAGATGAATGTCGTCTGATTGGTGGTATGGGGAGAAGGGTCTTTTTTTCCTGGCACTAATTTAGTTTAGTTTAATATGTTTATTATGCACCCCATACCCATCCTGTGGGCGGTAGTCAAAAGATTACAGAGGTACATAATGGGTCCAGGGACTGGGTCTCAAAGTTTTGATAGCTGAGCAAGTTACAGAGGTAATGAATTCACAATTTACAAAGGTAATGAACTCACAATTTACAAAGGTAATGAACTCCAGGTAGGTCTAGTCACAATCATGACAAGTTACAAAGGTATTTACAGATTACAGAGGTACACAATGGGTCCAGGGACCGGGCTCCAAAGTTTTGATGGCTGAACTAGGTACAAGGTAATGAACTCACAAGTTACAAAGGTAATGAACTCACAAGTTACAAAGGTAATGAATACTGTAAGAATGGTTACTTACGTTTATACATGGCTGCAATCATGAACAAATTTTAGAGTAATGAGCAATTCACACTTCCACACCCGGTCACAACTGTAGTGAGTTATTGGTGCAAATGTTGATTGCTGAGTCTCTCTCTCTCTCTCTCACACACACACACATACAAATTCATACACACACACACATAAAAACACACACACACACACACACACACACACACACACACACACACACACACACACACACACACACACACACACACACACACACATACACAAACTCATACACACACACGCACACACACTCATACACACACACACACACTCATACACACACATACACACACTCATACTCACACACACACACACACACACACACACACACACACACACACACACACACACACACACACACACACACACACACACACACACTCACACACTCATACACATACACACAAACACACACACACACACACACACACACACACACACACACACACACACACACACACACACACACACACACACACACACACACACATGCACATATGTGGTAATGCTTTATTTACAGCTAGCAAAGTCAGGGTATTTCTCCAGAATGGTCTGTAATATACCACTGTGGATAAAATACTTAGCCATTTCTTGAACACTTCTGAGTGAGTTGTTTCTAAATTCATTAATTTTATCGCACTCCAGTACATAATGACGCAGGGTGTGACAATAATCCATCTGGCAAAGTTTACATTTCGTTTGGTCTACATCTGGTGGTGGTGATTTAACCTGCCAAAGATACTTGTAACCCAGCCGGAGCCGGGCGGTAGTGACATCCAAGAGTCTGCTTATTCTGTTGGATGCACCATAGACATGTGGCTCCTCCTGCATGATAGAATGATGATAGATGGACTCACTGGTGCCAATCTCCCTGAGCCTTAAGTCCATAAAATTCAGCTGAAGTTCTTTTCGTATTAGGCACTAATAGCTGCTGTTTTTCCACTGTGATTCCGCTCCAGAAATGATTGGAGTTGGTGTACGATTTCTGTCATTTCCTGCCAGCTCTTTTTCCTTCCTGGCGCTAAAAAACCTCTGGAGTGGGTATGGCTACCCAGGTCATCCCATGGTCTGGATGATCTGTGTCTTCTTGTACCCTTTAGGTGGTCTGCCTGACAATATAAGTTATAGCACTGTCTCTTCTGAACTGAAGAGTGACACATTTCAGGGTGGGAAAAGCTTACAGGAAGGGAGGTTACAGCTTCCTGTTTTCATATGGGCACGGCATTTTCTGGGGTGGTCAAAGTTGCACGTCCCTTCTGTTTTTCCAGATATTCAATGCCTGCAGATACCAAGTATATAGAATTTGCATAGGCCTGGTTTCTGTTTGCCTTGTTTTTTTTACTGTATTCCCTACTGGTGCGTGTTTTCATGTCTCATTTCTGTCTTCCTCACAAGTGCCAACAATGGAGCCTTCATCAGTTATTTCTGGTAATTTATCTTCACTATTTCTCGGGGCATCCCCTTGTGTGCTATCTCCCGTGGTATTGCTAGTTTGTAACATTGTTTTTTTCATGTCCGTGTCGCTGTCTACACCTGTTTCCCCACTAGAGCTCCTGTTCCCCTCCAGGCCACCATCATTTATTTCTCTGTTCTTATAGTTACTGTCTACCAGGACAGCATTTGTACTAGAGGCGATAGCACCATCTGGTCCAGTTTTTTTATTTTCCCATCGAATATTTTAGAAAGTAAGGGCAAGTTTGATATAGGCCCATAGTTATTCAGATCAGCTGGATCACCTCCTTTGAGGATCAGGTAACCCTTGCTGTCTTGAGTATGGATGGGAAGGTTGAGGACTACAGATTAGTTAAACAGTGTTGCAATAATGGGTGACAGCACATGAAATGCTTTTTTATATATGAATGGTGGCAAGTTATTTAGATCTGCTTTATTTTTTTAATGATGAGTGAGACTTCAGTAGAATTAGTTGGAGCTAGATATAGTGTATTTAGGTGGTTGCCAGTGAGGTAGTCTTTCAAGTTTATTCTCTATAAAGATTACGATGCGGGTTTACATTTTATAAGATACTGTGTGGTTTACATATTATAAAATACTAATTACAGAGAGGGCCACTATCACACAGCTTAGGCTGTGTCAGTGAAAATTTGCCAGTTTACACAGTAAATAAACCTGGGAGTGTTGAATTCTGGAGAATGCATCTTCTGGTAAGCATCAAACTTGTCCTCCTAATATGTTTTCTCAAAGAGAAATTTGCCTTGATTTGGGCTGTGTAAGTTTTAATTCGCAAATTTTATTGGATTAATTGATTTCCTGGAACACCTAAAGAATGCTTTCTCTGATTAGCTTCAAATATTAATATTGATGTTACGTCAGCATTAATGTTTTAACACGTCAGTGACGTAATAAAAGGGTTTGGTAGATTTTTGGCTATGTTAGTTTAGTTTAGTTTAATATGTTTATTATGCACCCCATACCCATCCTGTGGGCGGTAGTCAAAGGATTACAGAGGTACATAATTGGTCCAGGGACTGGACTCCAAAGTTTTGATAGCTGAGCAAGTTACAGAGGTAATGAACTCACAATTTACAAAGGTAATGAACTCACAATTTACAAAGGTAATGAACTCCAGGTAGGTCTAGTCACAATTATGACAAGTTACAAAGGTATTTACAGATTACAGAGGTACGTAATGGGTCCAGGAACTGGGCCCCCAAAGTTTTGATAGCTGAACTAGGTACAAAGGTAATGAGCTCACAAGTTACAAAGGTAAGGAATTCTGTAAGAATGGTTACTTACGTTTATACATGGCTACAATCATGAACAAATTATAGAGTAAAGAGCAATTCACACTTCCACACCCGGTCACAACTGTAATGAGTTATTGGTGCAAATATTGATTGTTGAGTCACATACACACACACACACACACACACACACACACACACACACACACACACACACACACACACACACACACACACACACACACGTGTATGTCAGGCCCATACTGGAGTATGCAGCACCTGTTTGGAACCCGCACTTGATAAAGCACGTCAAGAAACTAGAGAAAGTACAAAGGTTTGCGACAAGGTTAGTTCCAGAGCTAAGGGGAATGTCCTATGAAGAAAGATTAAGGGAAATCGGCCTGACGACACTGGAGGACAGGAGGGTCAGGGGAGACATGATAACGACATATAAAATACTGCGTGGAATAGACAAGGTGGACAAAGACAGGATGTTCCAGGGAGGGGACACAGAAACAAGAGGCCACAATTGGAAGTTGAAGACACAAATGAGTCAGAGAGATAGTAGGAAGTATTTCTTCAGTCATAGAGTTGTAAGGCAGTGGAATAGCCTAGAAAATGACGTAGTGGAGGCAGGAACCATACACAGTTTTAAGACGAGGTTTGATAAAGCTCATGGAGCGGGGAGAGAGAGGGCCCAGTAGCAACCGGTGAAGAGGCGGGGCCAGGAGCTAAGACTCGACCCCTGCAACCACAAATAGGTGAGTACACACACACACACACGGTTCACGGCTCACGGTTCAGAGAGAGTGACCTAGTAGCGATCAGTGAAGAGGCGGGGCCAGGAGCTCGGACTCGACCCCCCCAACCTCAACTAGGTGAGTACACACACACACACACACACACTCACTGACACACTCACACTCACACTCACACTCACACACACACACACACACACACACACACACACACACACACACACACTCACACTCACACTCCTAACACTCACGCACACACACACACACACACACACGCAACCACAAATAGGTGAGTACACACACACACACACACACACACACTATGTAGATGCCAATTTGCCACTTGCATGGAAGAAATTGGGTAAACAGTAATTTGTAAATGGATCATCCGATCGACTTCAAACTTTCAACGTTGATATCTTGAAAATATATTTTATGAGCGGCTTCAAAAATACATGCTCGTATAATCTGGGATATTGGTTTTCGTGAGATAACGAGAGTGAATTTTTGATTCTTTTAAAACTTTCAATGTTTATATATATATATTACTTAGTTGAAGGTTTCTGGCTGTAAGTTTATTTAGGTACAGGTCCACATAGGTACTGTGGAAATTATTTAATTTCCGAAGCTATAGTGCCTAATAAGTGTTTAATGTGTTGATTTGGGTCAAAATGTATTTGTATTTTGAATGGAACCAACTGGGTTCCCGCTGCGCCTGCGCAGATGTGCGGGGGTATAGGTCGAACAGGGGCACGAGGGGGCGGCAGTGTTTTGAATGTAGTGAGGAGGCTGTGAAAACCTGGGATCAGGAAATTGGCGTTCACGGCGGCCTAAGGATTAATATGGGCCTCACCTCATAATAGGAAGTGTCGTAACTGTTCCTGGTGAGAGTGAGGGAACATGATTTATGGGACCACCATAAAAAGGTGGTAAAATTAGTGAATAATGGTTCGACCGGGTGTGACTGGTGCGCGGCCATGGTGTGTGTCCAGGGGAAATACCCGTGTGTTAATCCTCACTCATCGGCCTCAGATCTTAATGGAGTGGCCTCTAATGTGTATAATAATTATGAGACATTAAATCGTCTTGTGAATGGTAATGTAATCAGTGATAATAACATTGAGTTAAGAGAATGCGGGTT
This sequence comes from Cherax quadricarinatus, assembly GCF_038502225.1. Lineage (NCBI taxonomy): Eukaryota > Metazoa > Arthropoda > Malacostraca > Decapoda > Parastacidae > Cherax > Cherax quadricarinatus. The sequence goes on from NC_091341.1 coordinate 1,724,298, forward strand.
GTGAAATAGATCGCCCTGCTCCGAGTGAACGTGTGATTCTCGTACCGAGGATAGTGAAGCTTTATGGAATCACGACTTCTAAACCGGGACAAACCGACGGATACCTCGTCCTGCTGGAATAAGAACCGTGTCGGTGTAGCAGGACATCGAAATGAGATGGTGAATGGAGGAAATAAGGAGTGTCAATCACCCACAGTTAAGTAACCCTTCTAGTTATAGCAGACTGATACTGGCCAGTTAGGTATGTTGTAATTGGATAGGTTATGGGTGATCCAGCTACATCAAGTGACCACCAGAGAATATCTGGTAAGTGGTGAAATTATGTACAAGTGTTTTCCTTGATGGATATATCCATGTGTAACCTACCCCACCCCCCTTCATTCAGTTAAACTAATATAATCTATACAGTCCACAATTAATTAGTAGCACCGTACTTGTGGGTGCTATTCAATCCATACTGGTCTCGGATAGATATGGATAAGATTGTGAGGTCGAAGGTACCACTTGCCGTGACCAGGGGTGGTTAAGTTTTCTCACATGTCTACACGGGGTGACTACGGTAAACAATATGGTTGTCTCCCAATGAGTTTACTTGTAAGCATGTAATGTTGAGGTACATAAAGGTAATCACCCTATAAAATTTTCCATATCTGCCCGCTGGTCCTTCCTGAACCGGATGCAATCAGTAAAAAATTAATTGAATTAATTACTTAATAATTAAGTGACTGATTGAAGGAAGTGGGTATAGGGTACACAAATTTAATCGGTCGTGTGGTGGAGGATAATTAGCCCAATTAATTACTAGCACATGGGTGGCTAGGATTTATACAAGAGTAAAGTGCAAGAATTACTCTCACAAGGTGTCTACTTAAGTTGTATAATTGGTGATTAATAATTCCCTAACCATGGCTGGGTCTGAGGAAGTTAGTGTGGCTGGCAAGTCCATGGATGCCAAAGCAAAGAAAGCGTCACTACAAGCTCGGAAGGGTCATGTTACTAAATCATACAACAAGTGTATGGAGTTAATGAGACAAGAAACGGTAAACCCTGATGAATTAAAGCTACACCTAGATGCCTTAGAAAATAGATATGAGTCATATAGATTGTGGTATAAGGACTGTGAGAGCGATCTTCTGGTGAATTGTGCAGATGATGCTGAAAGGGAGCGGCTGCTGGATCAATATTATGAAGTGGAGGACAACATTGTGTCCTGCAAAACTAAGGCTTTGGAGAAGGTAAAGGGTGTAAACAATGTTGTTGGTCAACCTAGTAAGGAAAATCAGAGGTGTCTACCAAAACTCCCAGAATTATGCATGCCTGTGTTTAATCCGGGAGAAAACTGGGAGGAGTTTTGGTCTATCTTTAAAGCAGTCGTACATGATAGGAGTGATCTTGCAAGTGTTACCAAATTGTGCTATTTAAAGGGACAAGTAAGGGGAGATGCGCATGTTCTCATACAAGCGTTCCCAAATGTAGATGACTCCTATAGTGAGGCAGTTGACTTGACTTACGGTAACTTGGAGCAAAGTAGGTTGGATCTAGTAGCTAATTTGGCTAGTTTGAAGGCTCCAGATCACAACCGCAACAGCTTACAGCAATTTAGGATCAAACTGGAAAGCACTCTTAAGACCTTGAGTAATAAATATGATCTGGAGGGAGCAGAGTGGTTGTTGAGCGCCTTGATTCAGAATAAATTGAACCACAAGACAGTAGAGTGGCTATCTAACAGATATCACAAGGGTTACTTCGGGCTGGAAGAAATAAGAGTGGGCCTGCAGGAGCTAATTGTCCAACTGCAGACCAGCCAACCCATTACCTCTAGGAATACCACGTCTACAGACCCCAGTGCACCTGTCAAGTTCCACAAAAGGAAACTTTATCCTAATATCAATAATCAAAAGTCACCTACTAAACGGAGTTACGTAGGCACATATCAAGTGACAGGGGCCAGTAATAGTGGTTCTCCACATCAAAGCAAGAGGAGGAAGTACCACAATAAGGGTAGCCCAGTTGATAAGAGGTCAGGCAAAGAAAGGAGAGATTGTATCTTCTGCAACGGTACTCATTTCTCTAAGAACTGTAATGCCTATAATTCATGGGATGTTAAAGTGGAAAGATTGGAAGAGCTTGCTAGATGTATCAGGTGTCTAGGAAATCATAATGTAAGGGATTGCCGTGCTAACTTGCACTATTGTTATCAGTGTAACACGGGAAGACACCACATAGCTATGTGTAAGGGCGGATCCAATCGTAATGATGGTAACAATAGTACTGATAGTGATAATAACCCGGACACAACAGTAGCCAACGTAAAGATTGCAGCTAATGTCGGTAATGATGGCCTAGCTGAGGTAGCTTTACCTGTGTTGGATGTGGTGATTAATGATAAACGGCGTAAATCCAAAACTGTAACAGCATTACTGGATCAGGGATCACAACGTACCTTCATAAAACGTAATTGCCTTAATGGGATGAAGGTACAAATGGGAGATCCTGCTATACTCAAGCTATCTGGCTTTCTCTCGAATAAGAAGGCCCAGTCATACGACACTGTTTATGTAACTGTCAGGCTGGGCAATGAGAGAAAACGTATTAATGCCGTAATTGTGGATAGGCTCCCAGAGAAAATATCTACAATAGGGCTTGGTAGCGCTGCTGAAAGGCTTTCAAGTAAGGTAAATTTGGCACCTTCTGGTATAAATAATGATTCTGTGGGGCCAATAGATATTTTGATAGGTAGTGACCATTATGCCACCTTTGTAAAGGGTATGACAAAGAAATGCGGAGTCACCCTTCTAAGGACCGCAGGAGGTCACGTGATGTATGGCAGGCTTCCTCGTACTGATAATGAATGACTGGAGGACGCCATAAATACAGTTACGGTGTGTCTTACTCATGAAGTATCACCCCAGTATAAATATACTTCAATAGAGGATGAAGTTGAACCTGTGTATAAATTATGGGAATTGGACAGCATAGGGATCAATGTAAATGAAGAAAGTCCATATGGTTCCTTTACTCAAGAACAATACCAGAAGGATGTTAAATTTGAATCTGGACAATACTGGGTGAGACTTCCGTGGAAGCTGAACCATCCAGACCTACCAACTAATTACCGGATGGCGTATGGACAATTAAAGGCTCAGCTCCACGAACTGAGCAAGACACCAGAACTGTTGACTGCTTACGATGATATAATTAATGAGCAGTTAAATAATAAATTCATAGAGGAGGTACCTCCTGAGCAAGCCCAGATTTATGGTCACTATTTGCCACATCACGGAGTGAAGAAGGATTCTAAGACCACTCCTCTGAGGATTGTGTTTAATTGTAGTGCCAGGAGTAACAAAAATGTACCTAGTTTGAATGACTGTTTGATGACAGGTCCGTCGTTGACGGAAAAACTGGGAGACATATTATTAAACTTCAGGGTGAAGAATTATGCCTTTACGGCGGACATAAGTAAAGCTTTCCTGAGAGTGGGTCTGCAGGAGGCTGACCGGGATTGCACTAGGTTCTTATGGCCCGAGAATCCTAATGACCCACTTAGTCCCCTGAAGACTTTTCGCTTCAGGAGTGTATTGTTTGGTGCTACCTCCAGTCCGTTCCTACTCCAGGCAACGATAAATGCACACCTTAAGCGTACGGGTGGTCCACTGAGTGGAGTAATGGGTAAACAATTTTATGTGGACAATTTCCTGGGGGTGACGTCTACCGAAGAGGAGCTAATGAGCATATATGAAGGGGCTAATGAAACAATGCAAGGTGCAAATATGCCCCTGAGGGAATGGAACAGTAATTCGTCCAGTTTAAGGGCTCAAATAAATAAAGACAACCCTGGAGTTGAAGTGTCTAAATATAGTAATGTGCTGGGACTGACTTGGGACACAGAGAGAGACTTGTTATCGTTAAAGTCTAATAACTACAGCATGCCCAATAAATTAACCAAGAGAGTCTTACTTGCGGAAGTTTCAAAATGCTTCGATCCACTAGGCTTAGTGTCCCCACTTACCATAAGAGGAAAATTGTTGATACAAGAAGCATGGAAGCTTAAATGTGCTTGGGATGAAACCCTACCTGAGGAATTTGTTGAAAGGTGGGAAGAACTAATAGGTGAATATGTAAAATTACCAATGTTGGAGTTCCCACGTAATGTGACCAGTCAAGATGGAGAAAATGTACTCCACATTTTTTGCGATGCTTCGAAATTAGCATATGGAGCAGTCGCTTACCTTCAATGTAATAATGCCATTTCTCTTATGTCTAAGGCTAAGGTGACTCCAATCAAATCACGTACCTTACCTCAGTTGGAATTAACGGCCATTTATGTAGGTGTCAAATTAGCCAATTATATAAGAAATAAATTGCGAGAGATATATATCAGCGACACCGTAATTTGGTCTGATAACGAGGTATCCTTACAATGGATTCGTAATGGTAACAGTAAGATTGTGTATGTACCAAACAGAGTCGCTGAAATCAATCAAATGCAGGAGAAATATAACAGTTTGGGTCAGCATATGTTAACCTTTAATCACATTCCTGGTGACGAGAATCCGGCTGACTTCTTGTCTCGAGGCTTGACTTATGAAAAATTTGTGAGTGCTTTATCGTGGTTTAAAGGGCCAAGTTGGCTGGTGGACAAAATTAACTGGCCGGTGCAAAAGGCACATATTGCTCCTGTCGAAATTACGGTGAGCACCGCTCCAGTCAGTAGTCCCTCCTTAGCCATTGACATTAATAGGTATTCTTCCTTACCCAAGCTGATTAGCGTGACAAGGTTAGTGTTTAAATTTATAAGTAAGATGAATATCTCATATAATTTTCCCCATCCCCTGAAATACTGGCTTCAGAGGGTACAAGAAGAAACCTACAGGGATGAAATTAAATTAATGATGGAGGGAAAAATTGTGAAAAGCTCAATAATAGAAAAGCTGGGGCTGTATTTAGAGTATGATGTAATTAGGTGCAGAGGCAGGTTACAAAATGCTGAATTGGGGGAATATGCTAAGCACCCTATCTTGCTGCCCAAAACTCATCACCTGACAACCTTGATTGTCTTTAATGCCCATAATAACGTGATGCACGGTGGGGTACAGGATACCTTAAACTGTATTCGGGAAACCTTCTGGATTCCACAAGGACGGCAAAGTGTAAAAAGGGTTATCAAGTCGTGTGTAATATGTCGCCGGGTGGATGCCAGAACCTACATGTACCCAGGTCCTCCACCATTGCCCAAGGAGCGCGTGCAGTTGGTAAAACCATTTGATGTGACAGGAGTGGACTATAGTGGGCCAATCATTTTAACAGGTACTTCAGATGGTGTTCCCTTGAAGGTGTATGTATGTCTATTTACTTGTACAGCTACTAGGGCTGTTCATCTAGAAGTGGCTCAGGACTTGTCTGCAGAACAGTTCATACAGCTGTTCCGGAAATTTGCAGCTAGGAGATCCTGTCCAAGATTGATGATCTCAGATAATGCCACCAATTTTGTAGCTGGTGCTCAACACTTGATGGAATTAAATAAGAGTGATGATGTACAGTCTTTGTTGACCCAGCGAGGGTGTGTCTGGAAATTTATTACTCCCAGAGCCCCTTGGCAGGGAGGACTGTACGAAAGAATGATAGGTACAGTGAAAAGATGTCTTCATAAGGTGCTACACAGGAAGAGAATTAATTTGGAGGAATTCCGTGCAGTGTTGGTGGAGGCAGAGAATCGGGTAAACAATCGCCCTCTGTCATACATGAGCGACACTCCTGACGCGGAGATCCTGACTCCCTCTCACCTAATATGCGGACGAAGGTTAGAAGCTGCACCTATCTATAGAGATAATCCCGAGGGAAGTGATGAGGATTACAATAACGTGACCATGTTGAGTGATAAGTTCAAGATGTTAAATAAGGTGATTACTCATTGGTCCGATGTGTGGCGTAAAGAATATCTTCTTACACTACGTGAACACTTTTATGGTGCGCCAGAGGCAGTAAACTGACAGAACATTCAACCAGGTGACATTGTGTTAATTGATACTGAACAACATCGAACATTGTGGCCTCTGAGCAAGGTAGTTACATTATACCCAGATGCACAAGGTGTTGTCAGAAACGTCAAAGTGTTGTGTCGTGGTCAAGAAAGTTTGCGTACCATTAATAAATTAATTCCCTTAGAATTAAATGATGTTCAATCCAGTGCAGATGGAAATCTAAGGGAAAGTGAAACGAGTGATATTGAAGACACTGACCGAGTAATGCAAGAAGAAATTGTAGTAAGACCCACTAGGAAAACAGCAGCGCAATCTAGAGAGGGCTGGAATCGTCTCCTGGAGGAAGACGCAATTTAAGTCGTCTAACAACGACTTCCGCCCGGCCGCAGTGTGGAAATTATTTAATTTCCGAAGCTATAGTGCCTAATAAGTGTTTAATGTGTTGACTTGGGTCAAAATGTATTTGTATTTTGTAAGGAACCAACTGGGTTCCCGCTGCGCCTGCGCAGATGTGCGGGGATATAGGTCGAACAGGGGCACGAGGGGGCGGCAGTGTTTTGAATGTAGTGAGGAGGCTGTGAAAACCTGGGATCAGGAAATTGGCGTTCACGGCGGCCTAAGGATTAATATGGGCCTCACCTCATAATAGGAAGTGTCGTAACTGTTCCTGGTGAAGAGTGAGGGAACGTGATTTACGGGACCACCATAAAAAGGTGGTAAAATTAGTGAATAATGGTTCGACCGGGTGTGACTGGTGCGCGGCCATGGTGTGTGTCCAGGGGAAATACCCGTGTGTTAATCCTCACTCATCGGCCTCAGATCTTAATGGAGTGGCCTCTAATGTGTATAATAATTATGAGACGTTAAATTGTCTTGTGAATGGTAATGTAATCAGTGATAATAACATTGAGTTAAGAGAATGCGGGATGTGAAATAGATCGCCCTGCTCCGAGTGAACGCGTGATTCTCGTACCGAGGATAGTGAAGCTTTATGGAATCACGACTTCTAAACCGGGACAAACCGACGGATACCTCGTCCTGCTGGAATAAGAACCGTGTCGGTGTAGCAGGACATCGAAATGAGATGGTGAATGGAGGGAATAAGGAGTATCAATCACCCACAGTTAAGTAACCCTTCTAGTTATAGCAGACTGATACTGGCCAGTTAGGTATGTTGTAATTGGATAGGTTATGGGTGATCCAGCTACATCAAGTGACCACCAGAGAATATCTGGTAAGTGGTGAGATTATGTACAAGTGTTTTCCTTGATGGATATATCCATGTGTAACCTACCCCACCCCCCTTCATTCAGTTAAACTAATATAATCTATACAGTCCACAATTAATTAGTAGCACCGTACTTGTGGGTGCTATCCAATCCATACTGGTCTCGGATAGATATGGATAAGATTGTGAGGTCGAAGGAACCACTTGCCGTGACCAGGGGTGGTTAAGTTTTCTCACATGTCTACACGGGGTGACTACGGTAAACAATATGGTTGTCTCCCAATGAGTTTACTTGTAAGCATGTAATGTTGAGGTACATAAAGGTAATCACCCTATAAAATTTTCCATAGGTACAATTATCATACATAGTAACTTGTGTGTGCACTGAGTAGAGAGGGATGGGCTTGTGAGATACGGGGGTGCATTTCTTGGATCGCGGAGCTACTGAAACACATGTAGTTATATTTTTCTTTATTCTTCATGTGTGTTCTCACCTATCTGTGGTTACAAGGGTCGACTCACAGCTCCTGGCCCCGTTTTACATGTATAAACAAAATATGTGGTCACTGAAACCATTGTGTAAATGTAAAACTGTGTAAAACCATATCAAGTCAACCTATATGAAGATTATTATTATTATTATTATTATTATTATTATTATTATTATTATTATTATTATTATCATTATTATTATTATTATTATTATTATTATTATTATTATTATTATTATTATTATTATTATTATTATTATTATTATTATTATTATTATTATTATTCTATGATTGTTATTCACGTTATTTTTCTAATTCATATTCAGCCTACACATGCATAGGTATAATGACTTGAAATTAAATTCTTGATATATTTGTACAAAATAGTCCAACTGCGTTTCATGTTTCTCTCCCTGGCACTTAGTATATTATCTGGGTTATATATTTTATAACTCATATAATGCGTTTTACTACACATAACTGTAAATTATAAATTAAACCAAAATAATATAGAAATATTTAAGGTCCTGTAAGAAGTGTACATAGCAATGGTTACTTGTGATATTCAAGGAACAAGGAACGGAACTACAGGAGAAAACAGCTGGCAAGAGCAGTAGCAACAGTGTTCTTCTCTGTTATTTCTCATATTTCGGTATGTTCATTTTCAAAGTTTATCTTGGACCTGGAGTATGTTTACGGACCTGTTCATTATTGTTGTTAATGAAAATAAGATGTAAAATAAGATGATTAAGCAAGAAAATCAATTAGTCAATATTGCGACTGTACAGTCAGTCTGTCACACCGCAAGAGACAGTAATAACATATACACTTCATAAGATTATATATTTTACTATATCAACTTGTGGTTCCTCGATGGTTAAAGTTTCGCTTAGTTACGCAGCATATAAAAATGTTACCATTAATATACAATACCTTATCCTTTGTAGCAGCGCTGTATAGCCCTTGTGGGTTAGCGCTTCTTTTTGACTATAATATAATTATCCTTTGTAGTTGCCTATTGTTCTCTACACCAGTTAAACAACGTTAAACAAAAAAGAATGATTGCTTTGTGTATTATACAAAATGTAGTTTATATGTGATAAAATATTGTTAAGCACAAATAAAGCCACTAAAGTTATTGGTGCTACTTATTACTGTATACCTGTCACAGGTATGTTACAGTGACAAGCCTCAGGTGATAGTTACTACAGTGACAAGCCTCAGGTGACAGTTACTACAGTGACAAGCCTCAGGTGACAGTTACTACAGTGACAAGCCTCATGTGACAGTTACTACAGTGACAAGCCTCAGGTGACAGTTACTACAGTGACAAGCCTCAGGTGACAGTTACTACAGTGACAAGCCTCAGGTGACAGTTACTACAGTGACAAGCCTCAGGTGAGAGTTACTACAGTGACAAGCCTCAGGTGACAGTTACTACAGTGATAAGCCTCAGGTGACAGTCACTACAGTGACAAGCCTCAGGTGACAGTTACTACAATGACAAGCCTCAGGTGACAGCTACTGCAGTGACAAGCCTCGGGTGACAGTTACTACAGTGACAAGCCTCAGGTGACAGTTACTACAGTGACAAGCCTCGGGTGACAGTTACTACAATGACAAGCCTCAGGTGACATTACTACAATGACAAGCCTCAGGTGACAGTTACTACAGTGACAAGCCTCAGGTGACAGTTACTACAATGACAAGCCTCAGGTGACAGTTACTACAATGACAAGCCTCAGGTGACAGTTACTACAGTGACAAGCCTCAGGTGACAGTTACTACAGTGACAAGCCTCAGGTGACAGTTACTACAGTGACAAGCCTCAGGTGACAGTTACTACAGTGACAAGCCTCAGGTGACAGTTACTACAATGACAAGCCTCAGGTGACAGTTACTGCAATGACAAGCCTCAGGTGACAGTTACTACAGTGACAAGCCTCAGGTGACAGTTACTACAATGACAAGCCTCAGGTGACAGTTACTACAGTGACAAGCCTCAGGTGACAGTTACTACAATGACAAGCCTCAGGTGACAGTTACTACAGTGACAAGCCTCAGGTGACAGTTACTACAATGACAAGCCTCAGGTGACAGTTACTACAGTGACAAGCCTCAGGTGACAGTTACTACAGTGACAAGCCTCAGGTGACAGTTACTACAATGACAAGCCTCAGGTGACAGTTACTACAGTGACAAGCCTCAGGTGACAGTTACTACAGTGACAAGCCTCAGGTGACAGTTATTACAATGACAAGCCTCAGGTGACAGTTACTACAGTGACAAGCCTCAGGTGACAGTTACTACAATGACAAGCCTCAGGTGACAGTTACTACAATGACAAGCCTCAGGTGACAGTTACTACAGTGACAAGCCTCAGGTGACAGTTACTACAGTGACAAGCCTCAGGTGACAGTTACTACAGTGACAAGCCTCAGGTGACAGTTACTACAATGACAAGCCTCAGGTGACAGTTACTACAATGACAAGCCTCAGGTGACAGTTACTACATTGACAAGCCTCAGGTGACAGTTACTACAATGACAAGCCTCAGGTGACAGTTACTACAGTGACAAGCCTCAGGTGACAGTTACTACAGTGACAAGCCTCAGGTGACAGTTACTACAGTGACAAGCCTCAGGTGACAGTTACTACAGTGACAAGCCTCAGGTGACAGTTACTACAGTGACAAGCCTCAGGTGACAGTTACTACAGTGACAAGCCTCAGGTGACAGTTACTACAGTGACAAGCCTCAGGTGACAGTTACTACAGTGACAAGCCTCAGGTGACAGTTACTACAGTGACAAGCCTCAGGTGACAGTTACTACAGTGACAAGCCTCAGGTGACAGTTACTACAGTGACAAGCCTCAGGTGACAGTTACTACAGTGACAAGCCTCAGGTGACAGTTACTACAATGACAAGCCTCAGGTGACAGTTACTACAGTGACAAGCCTCAGGTGACAGTTACTACAATGACAAGCCTCAGGTGACAGCTTGATTAATGATACTCAGCATGGATTCACAAGAGGCCGGTCTTGTCTAACTAATTTATTAACTTTCTTCAGTAAAGCTTTTGAGGCTGTTGACCACGATAAAGAATTTGATATTATTTACTTAGATTTTAGTAAGGCTTTTGATAGAGTTCTGCACCATAGACTGTTAAAGAAAGTGGCAGCTCATGGCATTGGGGGAAAAGTGCTCTCGTGGATCGAGTCATGGCTCACAGACAGGAAGCAGAGAGTGTCTATAAATGGGGTTAAATCTGAGTGGGGATCTGTAACAAGTGGCATTCCACAGGGATCAGTCTTGGGCCCGTTGTTGTTTATATGTCAGTGATCTTGATGAGGGAATTACTAGTGATATGAGCAAATTCGCTGATGACACAAAGATAGGTAAGATAATTGATTCAAACATAGATGTTATGGAACTTCAGGAGGATTTAAACAAACTCTATTCTTGGTGGCCTGGTGGTTAACACTCGCTTCACACGGTGAGGGCCTGGGTTCGATTCCCAACCAGAGTAGAAACATTGGACGTGTTTCTTTCCACCTGTTGTCTATGTTCCCCATCAGTAAAATGGGTACCTGGGTGTTAGTCGACTGGTGTGGGTCGCATCCTGGGACACTGACCTAAGGAGGCCTGGTCACAGACCGGGCCGCGGGGGCGTTGACCCCCGGAACTCTCTCCAGGTAAACCCCTCTCCAGGTCAGAAAAGTGGCAGATGCAGTTCAGTGTAGATAAATGCAATGTTCTGAAGCTCGGGAGTGCCCATAACCCTAGTACTTATAAGTTAAATGATGTAGAACTTAGCCATACAGATTGCGAAAAGGACTTGGGGGTTATGGTGAGCAGCAACCTTAAACCAAGACAGCAATGCCTAAGTGTACGTAATAAGGCAAATAGATTACTGGGATTTATATCAAGAAGTGTAAGCAACAGAAGTCCAGAGGTCATACTGCAGCTTTATACATCATTAGTAAGGCCTCACCTAGATTATGCAGCTCAGTTCTGGTCTCCATATTACAGAATGGACATAAATTCGTTAGAAAACATTCAGCGTAGGATGACTAAATTAATACATAGCATTAGAAATCTTCCTTATGAAGAAAGATTGAAGACTCTTAAGTTACATTTACTTGTTAGATGAAGAATGAGGGGAGACCTGATCGAAGTGTATAAGTGGAAGATAGGTATTAATAAAGGGGATATTAATAAGGTCTTGAGGACGTCTCTCCAAGAGAGAACCCGCAGTAATGGATTTAAATTAGATAAGTTTAGATTTAGAAAGGACATAGGAAAGTATTGGTTTGGAAATAGGGTAGTTGATGAGTGGAACAGTCTACCTAGTTGGGTTATTGAGGCTGGGACTTTGGGTAGTTTCAAATTTAGGTTGGATAATTACATGAGTGGGAGGGGTTGGATTTGAGTGGGACTTTCACATCAGAGCTTATTTCTTGGGTGGCATTGAAAATTGAGTTGGGCAAATGTTTTGTTAGTGGGATGAATTGTAAAGGACCTGCCTAGTATGGGCCAACAGGCCTCCTGCAGTGTGCCTCCTTTCTTATGTTCTTATGACAAGCCTCAGGTGACAGTTACTACAATGACAAGCCTCAGGTGACAGTTACTACAGTGACAAGCCTCAGGTGACAGTTACTACAGTGACAAGCCTCATGTGACAGTTACTACAGTGACAAGCCTCATGTGACAGTTACCGGAGTGACATGCCTCAGGTGGCAGTTACCAGAGTGACAAGCATCAGGTGACAGTTACGAGCCTCATGTGACAGTTACTACAATGACAAGCCTCATGTGACAGTTACCAGAGTGACATGCCTCAGGTGAGTTACTACAGTGACAAGCCTCATGTGACAGTTACTGCAGTGACAGGCCTCATGTGACAGTTACTACAGTGACAAGCCTCATGTGACAGTTACTACAGTGACAAGCCTCATGTGACAGTTACTAGAGTGACAAGCCATATGTGACAGTTACTACAATGACAAGCCTCATGTGACTGTACTAGAGTGACAAGCCTCATGTGACAGTTACTAGAGTGACAAGCCTCATGTGATACTACAGTGACAAGCCTCATGTGACAGTTACTACAGTGACAGGCCTCATGTGACAGTGTACTAGTGACATGCCTCATGTGACAGTTACTACAGTGACAAGCCTCAAGTGACAGTTACCAGAGTGACATGCCTCATGTGACAGTTACTACAGTGACAAGCCTCATGTGACAGTTACTACACTTACAAGCCTCATGTGACAGTTACCAGAGTAACACGCCTCATGTGACAGTTGCTATAGTGACAAGCCTCATGTGACAGTTACTACAGTGACAAGCCTCGTGTGACAGTTACTACAGTGACAAGCCTCATGTGACAGTTACTACTGTGCCATGCCTCGTGTGACGTTTACCAGAGTGACACGAATCATGTGACAGTTACTACAATGACAAGCCTTATGTGACAGTTACTAGTTAGTGACAAGCCTCATGTGACAGTTACCAGAGTGACAAGCCTCATGTGACATTTACCAGAGTGACAAGCCTCATGTGACAGTTACTACAGTGACAAGCTTCATGTGACAGTTACTACAGTGACAAGCTTCATGTGACAGTTACTACAGTGACAAGCTTCATGTGACAGTTACCAAAGTGACAAGCTTCATATAACAATTACTACAGTGACATGCCTCGTGCAAGAGTTACTACAGTGACAAACCTCATGTGAGAGTTACTACAGTGACAAGCCGCATGTGAGAGTTACTACAGTGACAAGCCTCATGTGAGAGTTACCAGAGTGACATGCCTTTTGTGACAGTTACTACACTGACAAACCTCATGTGACAGTTACTACAGTGACAAGCCTTGTGTAACAGTTGCCACAGTGACAAGCCTCATTTGACAGTTACTACAGTGACACACCTCAGGTGACAGTTGCCACAGTGACAAGCTTCATTCGATAGTTACCACAGTGACAAGCTTCATGTGACAGACACTACAGTGACACACCTCATGTGACAGTTACCACAGTGACAAGCTTCATGTGACAGTTACCACGGTGACAATGTTAATGTGACAGTTACCACAGTGACAAGCTTCAAGTGTCAGTTACCTCGGTGACAAGCCTCATGTGAGAATGTGAGAGGTAGGAGTGACAAGCCTCGTGTGACAGGTACCACAATGACAAGCCTCATGTGACATGTACCACAGTGACACACCTCATGCAACAGGTACCACAGTGACAAGCCTCATGTGACGGGTACCACTGTAACAAGCCTCATATGATGGGTACCACAGTGACAAGCCTCATGTGATGGGTACCACAGTGACAAGCCTCATGTGATGGGTATATCCTTGACAAGCATTAACTCTTTGACTGTCGCGGCCGTATATATACGTTTACGAGGTACCATGTTTGACGTATATATACTCATAAATTCTAGCGGCTTCAAATCAGGCAGGAGAAAGCTGGTAGGCCCACATGTGAGAGAATGGGTCTGTGTGGTCAGTGTGCACCATATAAAAAAATCCTGGAGCACGCAGAGCATAATGAGAAAAAAAAACTCCGACCGTTTTTTTTTAATTAAAATGCCGACTTTGTGGTCTATTTTCGTATAGTATTTGTGGTTGTATTCTCGTTTTCTTGGTCTCATTTGATAGAATGGAAACTATATTATAGAAATAGAGGTCATTTTGATTAATTTTACTATAAAAAGAACCTGTAAATGGAGCAGAAAGTACGGGAAATGTTTGATTTTTGCCGATGTTCAAAAGTAAACAAATGATGTCATTGTCCAATAAATGTCCAAATAGCCATTCTAATATGCAGTCATGAATGGGTTGATGTAATTTTTACAATTATTACAGTATTGCAGTAGTCTGCATAACAGTAAATCTTCTATTTTTTGTTTGAATAAAATTTCAAAATAAAAAGCAAGAGTAATATCAGAGGGGCCTGGAGACATGACTGATGAACAAAGACAATGTTATTTTAGAGCCAGGAATGTCTGCATTGTTCATTCTGGACCTTATTTTGAAATTGTCATATTTTTTAATTTTCGTGAAATTGGCCAAATTGCAAATTTCTGACCATGTTATTGGGTAGTTGAAATCGGTAAATGGGCAGTTTCTTGTACTCAATCGATGAAAAAATGGAGTTCTGAAGAAATAGCTATGAGTTTGTTTGACTGGTATAATGGAATTAGCCGAAAATAGGGCTCAAAGTGGGCGAAATTGCCGATTTGTAAATATCGCCGAGGTCGCTTACTTCGTGAGAGCGTAATTCCGTCAGTTTTCCATCAAATTTCGTTTTTTTTTTTTCGGGAAAAGATTCTCTATCATTTCATTAGATTTAAAAAAAAAAAAAAAAAAAATTGCGACACCAGGAGACACCTCAGGATTGGGGGTTGCGACAGTCAAAGGGTTAAGTGATGGGTACCACAGTGACAGATCACATGTGATGGGTATAGCAGTGGCAAACCTCATGTGATGGGTATAACAGTGGCAAACCTCATGTGATGGGTATAATAGTGGCAAACCTCATGTGATGGGTATAATAGTGGCAAACCTCATGTGATGGGTATAACAGTGGCAAACCTCATGTGATGGGTATAATAGTGGCAAACCTCATGTGATGGGTATAATAGTGGCAAACCTCATGTGATGGGTATAACAGTGGCAAACTTCATGTGATGGGTATAAGAGTGGTAAACCTCATATGATGGGTATAACAGTGGCAAGCCTTACATGATGGGTACCACAGTGACAAACCTTATGTGAATGGTAGCACAATGACATGCTGCTTATATGACAGGTTCTGCAGTGAATAACAGACAAACCTCTCAAGAGATGTGTTCCATATCATGGGTAACACAGTGACAAGCTTCTCATGTGATGGGTACTTGCTGTTTCTAAATTTCAACACCCCTCAAAGGGATGTTCCTTGATGCTGGTGAGGGGCTCTTGATGTAGGGAATTGGATCTGTGCTCTGATTTCCTGAATTGAGCCTGAATACCTTCCATCCTCCCCTGCCCACATGCACTGCATAATCTTATGGGTTTAGCACCCCCATGATTATAATTATAATAATAATTTCAACAACATTCATTGCCTTCAATATACAGCCTCTCCTCACTTAGCGACATACTCATTTACCAATGCCTCGGACTTACGACGGGCTCTCTAACCAGTATTTATACCTAAATGTATATTAGAGCTGATTTCCTCTATTCTGTTTATTTCAACATACAGTACACTACTGTATGAACGTTTAAAAATACTTATACCAGAAATGTTATTAATGGTGCAAAGGTGACATTAAAACAATACCAAAGATGGTTGACACAAACTCACTACCATTATAGCATTCTCCTCACTTAGCAGCGAATTTGTGTAACCCGTAAACGGTCCAAACATATGCACTGTATATACGTTCACTACCCCAGTGCCCCGAATATTTTGAAAAATAATTTTTTTTTTTTTTATTGGAAAAAAAAGAGCACATTTTTCTAAGTGTTATAGGAGGAGGAGAAGGAGGAGGAGGGGGAGGAGGAGAAGGATGAAGAGGAGGAGGAGGAGGAGGAGAAGGAGGAGGAGAAGGAGGAGGAGGAGAAGGAGGAGGAGGAGAAGGAGGAGGAGGAGGAGGAGGAGGAGGAGGAGAAGGAGAAGGATGAGGAGAAGGAGAAGGATGAGGAGGAGAAGGATGAGGAGAAGGATGAGGAGGAGGAGGAGAAGGAGGAGGAGGAGGAGGAGAAGGAGAAGGAGGAGAAGAAGAAGAAGGAGAAGGAGGAGGAATAGAAGGAGGAGGAGGAGGAATAGAAGGAGGAGGAGGAGGAGGAATAGAAGGAGGAGGAGGAGGAGGAGGAATAGGAGGAGGAGGAGGAGGAATAGAAGGAGGAGGAGGAGGAATAGAAGGAGGAGGAGGAATAGAAGGAGGAGGAATAGGAGGAGGAATAGAAGGAGGAATAGGAGGAGGAGGAGGAATAGAAGGAGGAATAGGAGGAGGAGGAGGAATAGGAGGAGGAGGAGGAATAGGAGGAGGAGGAGGAGGAATAGGAGGAGGAGGAGGAGGAATAGAAGGAGGAGGAGGAATAGAAGGAGGAGGAGGAATAGAAGGAGGAGGAGGAGAAATAGAAGGAGGAGGAGGAGAAATAGAAGGAGGAGGAGGAGGAGAAATAGGAGGAGGAGGAGGAATAGAAGGAGGAGGAATAGAAGGAGGAGGAGGAGGAGGAGGAATAGAAGGAGGAGGAGGAATAGAAGGAGGAGGAGGAATAGTAGGAGGAGGAATAGAAGGAGGAGGAGGAGGAATAGGAGGAGGAGGAATAGAAGGAGGAGGAGGAGGAGGAATAGAAGGAGGAGGAGGAGGAGGAATAGAAGGAGGAGGAGGAATAGGAATAGGAGGAGGAGGAGGAATAGAAGGAGGAGGAATAGAAGGAGGAGGAGGAATAGAAGGAGGAGGAGGAATAGAAGGAGGAGGAATAGAAGGAGGAGGAATAGAAGGAGGAGGAATAGAAGGAGGAGGAGGAGGAATAGGAGGAGGAGGAATAGAAGGAGGAGGAGGAATAGAAGGAGGAGGAGGAATAGGAGGAGGAGGAGGAATAGAAGGAGGAGGAGGAGGAATAGAAGGAGGAGGAATAGGAGGAGGAGGAATAGAAGGAGGGGGAGGAGGAGGACTAGAAGGAGGGGGAGGAGGAGGAATAGGAGGAGGAGGAATAGAAGGAGGAGGAGGAGGAATAGAAGGAGGAGGAGGAGGAGGAATAGAAGGAGGAGGAGGAGGAATAGAAGGAGGAGGAGGAATAGAAGGAGGAGGAATAGAAGGAGGAGGAATAGAAGGAGGAGGAGGAGGAATAGGAGGAGGAATAGAAGGATGAGGAGGAGGAATAGAAGGAGGAGGAGGAGGAATAGAAGGAGGAGGAGGAGGAATAGGAGGAGGAGGAGGAGGAATAGAAGGAGGAGGAGGAGGAGGAATAGAAGGAGGAGGAATAGAAGGAGGAGGAGGAGGAGGAATAGGAGGAGGAGGAGGAAGAATAGAAGGAGGAGGAGGAATAGGAGGAGGAGGAGGAATAGAAGGAGGAGGAATAGGAGGAATAGGAGGAGGAGGAGGAATAGGAGGAGGAGGAATAGAAGGAGGAGGAGGAGGAGGAATAGAAGGAGGAGGAGGAGGAATAGAAGGAGGAGGAGGAGGAGGAATAGAAGGAGGATGAGGAGGAGGAATAGGAGGAGGAGGAGGTGGAGGAATAGGAGGAGGAGGAGGAATAGGAGGAGGAGGAATAGGAGGAGGAGGAATAGGAGGAGGAGGAATAGGAGGAGGAGGAATAGGAGGAGGAATAGGAGGGGGAGGAATAGGAGGAGGAGGAATAGGAGGAGGAGGAATAGGAGGAGGAATAGGAGGAAGAGGAATAGGAGGAGAAGGAGAAGAAGAAGAAGAGAAGAAGAGAAGAAGAGAAGAAGAGAAGAAGAAAAGAAGAAAAGAAGAAAAGAAGAAAAGAAAAGAAGAAAAGAAGAAAAGAAGAAAAGAAGAAAAGAAGAAAAGAAGAAAAGAAGAAAAGAAGAAAAGAAGAAAAGAAGAAAAGAAGAAAAGAAGAAAAGAAAAGAAAAGAAGAAAAGAAAAGAAGAAAAGAAAAGAAGAAAAGAAAAGAAGAAAAGAAAAGAAGAAAAGAAAAGAAGAAAAGAAGAAAAGAAGAAGAAAAGAAGAAGAAAAGAAGAAGAAAAGAAGAAGAGGAGAAGAAGAGAAGAAGAAGAAGAAGAAGAAGAAGAAGAGAAGAAGAAGAGAAGAAGAAGAGAAGAAGAAGAAGGAGGAGGAGGAGGAGGCGGCGGCGGCGGTCGTAGTAGTAGTATTATGTAATAATAATAAAATAATAAGTTCCCTTGAAGCCTGAAAAAAAAAAGTCCACCCCTGACAGTGACATGATAATATGAGATAAAATCTGATAAGAGCTGACCTTTGATGAGCATACACGAGAGTGGGGGAGGGTGCAGCAGATAAGAAAAGATTAGAGGTGATGTTTGATGAGCATCGCCCTCCTTTGTTTTCACTGGTACACAAACATATCTGTCTATTTGTCTGTCTGTCAAGCTCCCTGTCTATCTGTCCGTCTAGCTCTCTGTCTCAGAGAGAGCCACAAGACTGCGTCATCACCTTTACTCTCATCTTCAAGCAGAGTATAGCACTTTGGGTTTTTTGGGTTATCCTAGGTAATTTACACTATGTATGTGTGTATTTGTGTGTACCTGAGAGACAGAGATAGACAGAAGCAGATAGACAGAGATAGACAGGGATAGACAGACACAGAGACAAAGAGACAAAGACAGAGATAGAGAGACAGAGATAGACATAGATACAGACAGACAAACGGAGATAGAGCCAGGCCGCCAGCAGCCGGCCAGCCACACAGCTGGCCAGCCAGCCAGCTAGCCAGCCAGCTAGCCAGCCAGCCAGCCAGCCAGCCAGCCAGCCAGCCAGCCAGCCAGCCAGCCAGCCTGCCAGCCAGC
Organism: Cherax quadricarinatus; assembly: GCF_038502225.1. NCBI lineage: Eukaryota > Metazoa > Arthropoda > Malacostraca > Decapoda > Parastacidae > Cherax > Cherax quadricarinatus. The sequence continues at coordinate 1,743,504 of NC_091341.1, forward strand.
CAGAATTGTTTCTCTTGACTTAGGGCATAGGTTATAAGACATTCTGAAAGGGTGTTGCACAAATATTGGACATGGGTTGTTATCGAGTTTTTTTTATATTTCCTCGACCACTTGTGGCCACGTCCACCTCAAAGCCACTAAACTCAGGGTTAGAATCATTTTCCTCTTAAAATGGGAGTGTTAATACTACATGACATCAGTGAATTTCAGGTGTTTGCTGCACTGTTTGCTCTAGCTGGCACTCACATAAACCTCATCCATGATTATGACCCACAAGTAACTGAATTCACAAACACTATGAGCAACTGCTTACTTCTGCCAAGTATAACAAAACCTACAAGAATCTCTGAGACAAATGCCTCTTTACTTGACCATATCTGGACAAACACCATATTCCCCATTAAGAGCAGGCATAATCACAGATAACAATTCCACTGACCACTATCCCACCTTTCTCATAACCAACTTATGTAAACTGCCCCAGGACACAAATAAGATCACCTTCCGACTACATGACGAGTCATCAGTTAATAACTATTTCAGCATTAAGTAACATCGGCTGGCAGAATGAGCCAGCAGTCAACCTCGGTATTGATGAATGCATTAATATTTTTTTTTTTTACAAAAAACCCAAAAACTCTATAACAGGCATTGTCCAGTAAAAACTAAGCAGATCACAGCAGAGACTAAACAGCCTCTGGGTTACAAAACAGCATCCTCAAATCTACTGATAAAAAACATCCACATGATAAAAAACAGTACAGAATGGGTCTAATAACAAAGGATCTGCCAAAACGTTACTCGTCAATACTAATCTAATAAGGAGGTAAAAAAAAAAAAAAAAAAAACATCACGAAAACAGATTTCATGACATAAAAGGTGATATGAAAAAGACCTGGAAAACATTATCTGAAATTCTAGGATCTAAAAAGCTGGCTCAAAACAGAGTGATTAACTTAGCAAAACCAGAAGAACCTCTCCTCCAGCCAACAGGTACTGCCAACAAACTTGATGTCTTTTTCTTGGCCATAGGAACAAAGCTAACAAGCAAAATCCTAAAATCAAACATTCTGCCAAAAGACTACCTCACTGATAACTACCCAAATACTCTATTTGTAGCCCCAATAAACCCTACTGAAATCTTGCTCATCAAAACACTAAAGAACAAGGCAGGACACCTAAATAACTTACCACCACTCATGCATAAAAAAGTTTCTCATGTGTTGTCACCAATTATTGCAACTTTTCTTAACAAATCCATTGAATCTTCCATCTTCCCATCCATACTCAAGACAGCAAGGGTCACCCTGATCCTCAAAGGAGGTGATCCAACTGAATTGAACAACTACAGGCCTATATCAAACCTGCCCCTACCATCTAAAATCTTTGAGAAATTAATTCACACACAAGTCTATTCCTACTTAGTATCCTGCAACATACCTAACCCTTGTCAGTTTGAATTTAAACCAAAAAAAAGTACTAACGATTCAATTATACACATGCTTGAACTAATATATTCGGCACTTGAAAAAATAAAAATCCCTGGAACTTTTCATAGACTTACAAAAAGCTTTTGATACAGTTGACCATGACCTATTGCACCTAAAACTCGAATATTACGGGGTCAGAGGACACTCTCTTGATTACCTAAAATCTTATCTTAGCAACAGAAACCAGTATGTATACACAAATGGAGCTAACCCCACTACACAACCTGTTCTTGTTGGAGTCCCAAACACATCTAAACTCCTTAAACCCATTTTATTTGCAGATGACACTACTTATGACTTCTCTTACAAAAACCCAACCATACTAACACTGTTGATGAACTACTTAAAATATCTACTTGGATGACTACCAACAAACTTACTCTGAATACTGACAAAACCTACTTCATGCTATTTGGAAACAGAGCTTCAAATGTACAGTTAAACATATTGATAAATGGTTCACCAGTTTCAAGACACACACATGGTAAATTTCTAGGTCTCTACCTTGACTGCAGTCTCAAATTCCAGACCCACATACAGCAAATATCCAAGAAAGTCTCCAAAACAGCAGGCATCCTTTCAAAGAGATGGTACTATGTACCCCAAATGGCTCTTCTTGCTCTTTACCACTCTCTCATTTACCCATACCTCACCTATGGCATTTATGCATGGGGCTCAACCACATCGAATCACTTCAAACCTTTAAAAACACAACAAAAAGCTGCAGTGTGATTGATTATGAACTCCTGTACTAGACAGCACACTCAACTGGTTTTTGAGAGCCTTAACTTGCCTAATATACAAAACATCCACACTTATTATTGTGCCTACTACACACACAGAACATTATACTCAAATATAAACTCTCATCTCAAACTACTCCTTGATAACTACAAAAGAACACATAAGCATAACAAAAGGCACAAATTACTCTTCAACATCCCTCTTGTCCATCTCTCCCTATGCAAAAATGCTATGCACATAAAGGACCCGAAGATCTGGAATTCATTGCCTGAACACACTAAAGAACCCCGGCCTGCAAATCAATTAAAGGCACTACTTAGAAATCACCTCATCACCCAAAATTAACCAGAAACACTTTACTTAATACATACCAGTTACTCAAAGGTTACTCAAAAAAACTCCTAAATAATTTAAGACTGCTTAACTTAGAACACCTTTTTTGGGCGAAATTTTGTTCCGGTTTTCATACGTCAATCCGGAAATCATACGTATCATATGTGTCTGCCTGCCTGGGAATGCCATCAGTCTGGCTTTGCTACTGGTTGAGTTAGCATTCATCCGAAACATTTCACAATTTTAGTGCTTGTTATTGATCGTGACTGAAAAATGCCACCATGGGCCCAAAGAAAGTTCCTAGTGCCAGCCCAATGGTAAAGGTGAGAAACATGATAGAATTCAAGAAAGAGATCATAGAAAAATACAAAAGTGGCGTACATTTAGCTGAGCTTGCCAGGACGTATGTATCCAAAAGAAGGATTTTGAAGGGTTTGAGGCTGAGCCTGTCAACCCTACGCCTGTTGTGGAATGTACTGTGTCTTTGGGGAAGTCCATGGAGTTGGATGTGAGTGGCCAGGATGTGGAAGAGTTGGTGGAGGACCACAGGGAAGAGTTAAACACTGAAGAGCTGCAGTACCACAGCTGAGGAAATTCCTTCAGAGAAGGAGGAAGAGAGATGGGAGAAGGTGCCCTCTTCAATGATTAAGAACATTTGTGCAAAGTGGAATGAGTTACAAACTTTTGTTGAAAAATATCACCCTGACAAAGCTGATACAAGCCGTATCTGCAACATGTTCAGTGACAATACCTTGTCCTATTTTAGGCAAATCTTAACCCTTTCAGGGTCGCCAGGCCCTCTCAGAGACTTGTTCTCAGGGTCGCCCAAATTTCAAAAAAAAAAAAAAAATATTTTTTCTTATGAAAAGATAGAGAATCTTTTCCCGATCATAATGACACCAAAAGCATGAAATTTGATGGAAAACTTACGGAATTATGCTCTGGCAAAGTTAGCGGCCTCGAAGATGTTTACGCATCAGCGATTTTGCCCACTTTGAGCTCTATTTTCGGCCAATTCCAGTGTACTAGTCGACAAAAATCATTACTATTTCGCTAGAACTCCACTTTTTCTATCGAATGAGTACAAGAAACCACCAATTTACCAATATCAACTATCCAATAAAGTGGTCAGAATTTAGCAATTTTGCCAATTTCACAAAGTTCAAAAGATGCCAATTTCAGAATAGGGTCCAGAATAAACAAGAAAGACATTCCTGGCACTAAAATAAAAAGTTCTCTGTTCGTTAGTCACATCCCCAGGCTCCTCTTATATTTCTTTGGCTTTCCACTTTGAATTTTGATTCTTACAAAAAATAGAAGATTTACTGTTATGCAGACTACTGCATTAGTGTAGAAATGGTATAAATAATATCAGCGCACTTGTGAAAGAATATTAGACTCACTAGTTGACGTGTATTGACGCTTGGCATGATTTGTTTACTTTTGAACTTTGGTAAAAATCGAACATTTCTGCTACTTTAAGCTCAATTTCAAGGTGCTTTTCATTGTAAAACCAGTCAAAATCATCTCAGTTTCTATAATATGTCTTCCATTTTATGAAATGAGACCAGGAAAACTAGAATACAACCATAAATACCATACGAAAATGCAGTGCAAAGTCGCTGTTTTAATCCAAAAACACGGTCAGAGTTTTTTTTCTCATCATGCACTGTGTGCTGCAGGATTTTTTTTTATACTGCGCACGCTGACCACATAGACCCATTCTTTCATATGTAGGCCTACCAGCTTTCTCTCACTAGATTTGAGGGCGCTAGAATTTAGGCATACTAGTATGTCAAAAACCCTGGGGCATAAGCTGTACTAGTATGGCCGAAACCCTGAAAGGGTTAAAGAGCTCTCTGGACAGATTTTTAGTGTGATAGGGATCCAGTGCCAGTAAAAAACAAAGAAGGGAAATAACTCCAGAGAGGGCTTTGATACCTGAAGTCCTTATGGAGGGGGATTCCCCTTCCAAACAATAACCCAACTCTGTCTCCCCTTCTCAGCTTCTTCATTACACCATTGAGTCTTCAATAAGGGTATGTAATGTTCATTTATCATTAAAATTAGTCATTTACATTTATTTCTCATTGTTTTCTGTATGTAAAACTATGGTTATTCTTTAAAAAAATGTATATTTTGTTAATATTTTTGGGTGTCTGGAATGGATTAATTGTATTTACATTATTTCTTACGAGAAATACTGTCGACTCGCGGTTATTGACCGTACTCCGTTCCAGAAGGTTGGCCTAAATCTGAAATGGCCTGAAACTGAATATTTCCCATAAGAAATAATGTAAATCCAATTAATCCATTCCAGACACCCAAAAATATTAAAAAATAATATTTTTTAAGGATACCTATAGTTTTACATACAGAAAAAATGAGAGAGAAATATAAAGTAGTAATTTTAATAATAAATGAACATTACATACCTTTATTGAAGATTATGCCTATTGTTGGCATATTCTTTATGAGACCCACATGCAACTGCTTTGCCTTTTTCCAAATTATCACCTCCATAACACTATCTCTTGCTAACTGTTTTTCTTTGATCCACACCAACAACAACTTCTCAACATCTTCAGTTGTTTGCCATCACTACCACCCTCTACCACCATCACAACCACTACCATCATCACAACCACTACCACCATCACAACCACTACCACCATCACAACCACTACCACCATCACAACCACTACCACCATCACAACCACTACCACCATCACAACCACTACCACCATCACAACCACTACCACCATCACTACCACTGCCATCACTACCACTACCACCATCACTACCACTACCACCATCACTACCACTACCACCATCACTACCACTACCACCATCACTACCACCCTCTATCACCATCACAACTACCCTCTACCTTTGTAGAGGGTGGTAGTGATATTTCTCCACAAAACTTTGCAATTCATTCTACGAGTTATTTCTTGAATTCTATCATGTTTCTCACCTTTTTACCGAAGGGCTGGCACTGAACTTTCTTTGGCCCTATGGTGGCTCATTTCACAGTCAATAAACAAGCGCAAAAGCAACGAGGAAAGCACAAAAAACAGTGGCTGAAGGCGTACAGTACTCCTTACTGGATGAGAGAGACTGACTGTGATATGCATGAGGAAGCACGTCTGGCGGCTGGGTGGACGCGTCTCATACCAACGATTTCCGAGCATATGTCCTAAATCCAGGGGGAAATTTCGCCGAAAAAAGTGCTCGATTTCCGAATTGGCCGATTTCTGCACCAGCCTATATCTGGGGGTCCACTGTATTAATTCGGTTTTCGTACTTTTCAGTTTTAGAACAAACCTTCTGGAACAGATTTAATATGAAAACCAGAGTTCCACTGTACATCATATTGTAAATTGTTTTAAATTGTTCTGTTGTAATACGGTGGACCCCCAGTTATTGTAATTAATCTGTTCCAGAGAGTATGACTAAAGCCGAATTTGACTGTTTCCGAATTCATTTTCCCCATAAGAAATAATGCAAATCTAATTAATCCGTTCTATACACCCATCAGTATTAAAAAAACAATTTTTTACATGAAATATACATTTATCTACACAGAAAACAATGAGACATGAAGAATAAAACAATAATATGAAACTTACCTTTATTGAAGACTCTTCTTAGTGTATTGAAGACGGGCAGAGGGGAGAGGATGGAGAAATTATTGTTTGGAAGGGGAATCCCCTTCCATAAAGACCTCAGGTGCCAAGTCCTTTTCCGGGGTTACTTCCCTTCTTTGCTTTTTAATGCCACTAGGACCAGCTTGAGAGTCACTGGATCCCTGTTGCTCATAAAAGTGTTCCAAGGAGGTCTGTTCCTGGCATATGTTAGGAATTGTGGCAGCGGCAGGGGAGTGTGTCTGGAGTCGGGACAAGATAGTCCTTTGATATGACACTAATATCAACTCTACAGCTTATTTATCTAGCACAATTCATCTAATATGACGTAATAAACAACATTAATAACATAGCAGCATGATATATAGTCTAGAATGAATAAAATATGTCATTATGTATGTGACGAGTGGTGTTGTGTTTGTTGTTGGATGTATAAGGGCCACTGAAAGATAAGCCTTACGTAGTGGTGGTGATGACGCAGCAGATACGGCAGTGTTGTCAGTCGCCCTATATAACTCCAGCAACCTTGGAGGAGTCAGTTTTGTGCTGTCCTTTTTCTCTCGATTAATTGGTTAACTTGCTTGCTGCACTGTTAATGCTACACTTTATCGCTGGCTGGCGCTAAAGCCTTTATCGACTCCTGCTGCTTTAGTATCGTACATATCGCAGAATCACCGAAGAAGGCACAGTCTCCCCTCTCTCTCAGCCCTTTACCAAAGGGCTGGCAGGCACTAGGAACTTTCTTTGAGCCCATGGTGGCTTATTTAGCAGTTGCGTGCACCAGAAAGAATGGAATACAGTGGACCCTTGAGTTTAGAACCGCCCCAACACAACCAGTTATGTAAGTGTATTTTTGTAAGTGCTTGTGTAAGTGTATTTTGGGGGGTCTGAAACAGATTAATCTAATTTATATTATTCCTGATGAGAAGAAATTTGTTCGGTAACAGCACTTGAACAGCCGTCTGGAATGAAAGTTCGAAACTTGAGGGTCCACTGTATTACGAATTGTATCATATGAACTCATGGGGTGACGGTGACTCGCTGATAAACAACGGCAGAATGACTGTGAATGGTATGGAATGGTGTGTGGGGCCACTCGTATGCATTTGGAACAAATGACTATTACCGTGCTAAATGACAATCACTGAAAAAACATTACGATTACCAAATGTTAGGAAATCCGATGACTACAATATCCGGGGGTCCACTGTACTGTAATTTTTATAAACTAATTCAATAGTGTAATTATTCTCTACTGAACTTCTCTACCAGACTTATTAAAGCCATATAGCATTACCTAATAATACTCATTTCTCTTGTACTCACTATAACTCCTCTAATGACTATATTAATCTTAAATTCATTTTAAGTTTGTCCAAAATGCTCTGCATTAAGGGGCTTTTGGCATGTACACCCAACTATTATATCTTTTGTACAACCATGTATTATGTCAAAATAAATATTATTATTATTATTGTTATTAAGTGTATATTTTTGGGTTATCCTAGGTAATCTACACATATGCTGCTATGTATGATAATTTATGTAGCATTATTTATGTATAAGTACTTGTATCTGAATAAACTTACTGTTCCTATGATTTTCCCTACACTAAGATTTACTCTTTTGAGAGAGATCTCATCATTCATTTGGGGAGTAGCTCTGTATGTCTCCAGTGAGATTTCTGGATGTGTCCACCTGCCGCTCTGCCGCGTTCGCGAGTCAGTCTGGCTGTGTCTCTGGGCGAGTGAAAAAGCCTCTGCTCATTCATCCAAACATTTCGCTATAATCCATTGTTTTTTGTGGTTATTGATTGAGTGCAACTGCAAAATAAGCAACCATGGGCCCAAAGAAAGTTTGTAGTAAAGTTCCCTTGGTAAAGAAAGTGAGAAACATGATAGAATTTAAGAAAGAAACTATTGAAAAGTATGAGAGTGGTGTATGGATGATTGAGCTTGTCAAGATGTATGGGAAATCCAATTCAACAATCACTTCCATCCTGGCAAAGAAAGTAGAAATCAAGGAAGCTAATGTTGCAAAAGTGGTAACTGTGCTAACTAAACAAAGGTCACCAGTAATCGAAGATGTGGAGAAGTTTTTATTGGTGTGGATCACCACAGGGAAGAGCTAACCACTTCCAAACAATAATCAGTCCTCCCTCTCTCCTCCTCCCTGTCTTCCATAAGCCAACAAAAGTCTTCAATAAAAGTATGTAATAGTGATTTAAATGTTCATTTATTTATTTTATTTAGTTCTCATTGTTTTGTGTATATTTTTGGGTGTCTAGAACAGATTAATTGTAAATGTATTTACATTAATTCTTATGGGAAATATTATTTTGGTTTTTGGGCATTTCGGTTTTAGGCTGACCTTCTGGAATGGATTATGGCCGATAACCCAGGGTTCACTGTATCTTTCCTCTGATTACTATATGATTAGATGTGATGGGGATACAGTTATGAATAAAGTTGACTTATCACGTTGCTCTACAGAATTCTCTCCAACCAGGTAGTTAAGTGGGGTGCACACTAATGTAATTCCTTAGAAATATAAAAATTATTTAATTTCACTTAATTTTTTTTGCAAAATAAATTGTACTGAATGAATAATTTAATAATTCTTACATGATAATAGTTTTCCTAGCACATTGCACATTTCCCATTAGGGCTAGCTGACCCAAGGCAGACCAGTCATTCTCCTAATCAAAGTCAGTATTTACTGTTGTTAAGAAGCAAAACGCAGTGAAAAGCAGGGGCGCAGTGAGCATAATAAGGGAAAACTGTATAAACATCCATGACCCCAAACTATTCAGCATCTTACCAGTAGATGAGTGAATATGATAATGGTATACAAAACCTACAAGTTGATTATTAAGATAGGTGTGCAACAGTTAGCTAACTTCATTCCAAAATATTTTGTGTACACAATAGGCTTCTTCAGTCAAGTACAGAGGAGGCAGTAGAAATGTAAAGATGATGTAATCAGTCCATCACCCTTGAAGACTTAGTTTTGAGGTGCTCAGTCCCTCGGCCTGGAGAAGTCTTGCTCCATGAAGCAAAACTCTTCTCTAGGCTGAGGCTCCAGGCTTGCTCCATGGAACAAAACTGTTCTCCATGCTAAGGGACTACTATCTCAAAATTAAATCTTCAAGGATGATAGACTGATTATATCATCTTTACATCTCTATTGCTTCTGCTGCCTCCTCTGTACTTGACTGAAGAAGCCTATTGTGTAGGCAAAACAGTTTGGAATAAAGTTACCTAACAGTTGCACAAGTGTCTTCCTTATCAACTTACCAGAAGATATCAGAAGCACTTCTGGAACAGGTGGAGAAGTCTTCAAGAGGAAAGTGGACAAGTATCTTCACTAGGTGCCAGATCAACCAGACTGTGATGGATATGTGGGGCAGCAGGCCACCAGCACCAACAACCTGGTTGACCAAACAAGCAGCAGACAAGCCTGGCCCATGGCCGGGTTCTGGGAGTAGAAGAACTCTCGGAATTCACCAAAGAGATCAGAGAGAGAGTTGGATTTATGACTTTGACAAAAATTATTTCACTGTGTATTGTAGAATATACTTGGTATTCCCTGTTTTTGGCTTGCTCTTCAAAAGTTTTATCACCTATATTTATTATTGCACATATCGGTGTTGTGATATACATAGTAGGACCCCCATTTCCATGGAGGATATATTCCAAGGATCTGCCATGGATACCTAAACCATGGATAGTAGCAGACCCTATACATGTATATAAGTCCTATACATACCTATTATAAAGTTTAATTGATAAATTATGCACAATAAGTGGAGAATTATCACTTTTTCACTGATGGGAAGCACTTCATGGCTTCTCTTAGGCTTTGAAGACCTGCTGGCTTTTCTACTTTTGCTCTTTGAGGCCATTATTATGCAAAATTAAGAGGTATTTTTGGGCCATAGTAAACCGTGAATAACTGAAACCATGGATACCAAATCAATGAATACTCAATGATTAATTTTTAATAGATAGCAATCTAACCAAGGTAATCTTAATCTAACCTAACTTAAAGTAAATAAAGAAATTTGCTTAAAACGATATGTAAGAAACCGACTTAAGCTTTAGAAGGATGAGTAGATCAAAAAAAGGAAAGCACATTCACCACTCATTTCCTGGCTGTCTTTGTGAACATACGCATATCAAAATTCAAATAAAAACCATCAAAATCAGGCATCCTTCCCCATTTTTCAGAATTCTGACGCTCTACTTTCCCCTCTTCAGAACTCAGGTCTGACTTTTCTCGGTTATCCTAGATAATTTACACATGTTAAACTGAGTAAGTAAAGTATAATAAACACTTGTCAGTGCTCAGTTATAATCCACATGGAGACAGAAATTCAGAAGATTAATTGATCTGTATACAGTGGAACCTCAAAAATCGAAATTAATCCGTTCCAGGAGCTAGTTCTAAATTCGAAAAGTCTGAAATTTGAAGCTATATTTCCCATAAGAAATAATGGAAATACAATTAATCCGTTCCAGAAACCCAAAAATATTCACATAAAAAATACATTTTATAGAGATTACAGTTTTACATACAACAAATACTATAGTTTTTAATTATGTATAGTAATACAGTGGACCCCCGCTTAACGATCACCTCCCAATGCGACCAATTATGTAAGTGTATTTATGTAAGTGCGTTTGTACGTGTATGTTTGGGGGGTCTGAAATGGACTAATCTACTTCACAATATTCCTTATGGGAACAAATTCGGTCAGTACTGGCACCTGAACATACTTCTGGAATGAAAAAATATCGTTAACTGGGGGTCCACTGTACATATAAAATAACATTTTTACTTACCTTTATTGAAGATTGGTGATGGCATCTGGAAGATAGGGAGGAGGAGAGAGGGAGTTGGGGTTAGTGTTTGGAAGGAGAATCCCCCTCCATGAGGACTTCAAGTAAAGCCCTCTCTGGGGTTACTTCCCTTCTCTGTCTTTTAATGCCACTACGACCAGCTTGAGAGTCACTTGACCCCTGTCTCACAAAATAACTGTCCACAGTCCTCTGTTTCTGGCGCCTCTTTAACATTTCCCTAAAATGGGACATGGTTCTGTCACTGAACTTGTTGCAAAGATGGCTTGTTTCAGCTTGCTCAGGGTGGTACTTCTGCACAAACATTTGGACATCATTCCACTTGGCACAAATCTCCTTAATCTTTGAAGAAGGCACCTCATCCACTCCCTCTTCCTCCTCTGAAGCAAGTTCCTCAGCTGTGGTCTGATACTGCTCCAGATGAAGCTCTTGCAGCTCTTCAGTGGTTAGCTCTTCCCTGTGGTCCTCCACCAACTCTTCCACATCCTCACCACTCACCTCCAAACCCAGGGTGTTCCCCAATGCCACAATAGAGTCCACAACAGGCAGAGGGTCAGCTGGGTCAGGGTCAGCCTCAAGCCCTTCAAAATCCCTCTTTTGGACACAATCTGGCCACAATTGTCTCCAAGCAGAGTTCAAAGTCCTGGAAGTCACTCCCTCCCAAGCCTTACCTATAAGGCTTATGGAGTTGTAGATGTTGAAGTGATTCCTCCAGAACTCTCTTAGGGTCAACTTAGTGTCTGTGGTCACTTCAAAGCACTTTTCAAACACTGCTTTTGTGTAGAGTTTTTTGAAGTTAGAAATGGGCTGGAGCAGCGGAGTTGTGTTAGGAGGCAAGAACTTCACTTTTATAAAACTGAAGTTCTTAGACAAGAGGTCTAATAAGTTTGGAGGATGAGCAGGAGCATTGCCCATTAACAGAAGGCACTTGAGTGGCAATTTCTTTTCCTGGAGGTATTTATTCACACTGGGGCCAAACACTTCACAGACCCACTCTTTGAAAATTTGTCTTGTGACCCATGCCTTATGATTAGCTTTCCACAAGACATAACTTGTTCTTAAAGACATTGTTTTTCTTAAACACACTGGGATTTTCTGAATGATACACAAGTAAAGGCTTCACTTTAAAATCACCACTAGCATTAGCACAGAATAAAAGAGTAAGCCTGTCTTTCATAGGCTTGTGTCCTGGCAGTGCCTTTTCCTCCTGTGTGATGAAGGTCCTTTTTGGCATTTTCTTCCAAAACAAGCCTGTTTCGTCACAATTAAACACTTGTTCAGGTTTGAATTCTTCACTATGTACCCCTTAAACTCCTGTACAAACTTCTCAGCCGCCTGTTTGTCTGAACTGGCTGCCTCACCATGTCTTACAACATTGTGTATGCCACTACGCTTCTTAAATCTGTCAAACCAGCCTCTGCTGGGCTTAAATTCACTATCAGCACTGGTTCCAGAAGTTTTCTGTACCAGATCGGCATGCAACTTCCTTGCCTTTTCGCAAATAATCGTCTCTGAAACACTATCACCTGCAATCTCTTTATCCTTGATCCACACCAGCAACAACAACTCAACCTCTTCAACTATTTGTGGTCTTTTTTTGGTTAGCATATTAACACCTTTCGCAACATCAGCTTCCTTGATTTGTTCTTTCTTTGCCAGGATAGAACCGATGGTCGACTTGTTTTTCCCATACAGCCTGGCAAGCTCAACAAGTCTCACACCACTCTCATACTTCTGTATTATTTCCTTCTTCGCATCTATGGTGTTTCTCACTTTCTTTACCACAGGAGTACCACTAGCAAGTTTCTTTTGGCCCATGGCAGCTTATTTCACGGTCTCACAAGCACTAAACACAACGAAATAATCGTAAAATGTGTGAATGAGACCGCAGGTTAGTGTTCACTCAAGCATAAACAAAGCTAGACTGCTCACGGCGCCTGCATGGGGACGCGGACAGAGTGGGCCGGCAGACAGGTCCTGTACCTGTCGGTCCGAAATTAGGGGCGCGTTCGATAATTGGGACACAGTTTGTCCGAAAAAATGGTCTTATTTTCGAAACGTTCGATTTTTGAGGTTCCACTGTATTTCAATCCCTTCTGGGATCCCAGAAGAGGGATCAAAATATACAGATCAATTACTCTTCTGACTTTGTCTCCACATAAATTATTACTGAGCATAAACTATGTATGATAATTGTGCATGTATATACCTGTATCTAAATGAACTTATTAGCTGGGATTAAGTGGTTGGGATGATTATACATTTCTGTTAAGAAAAAGGACACAAGCACACGAGCTGTAACGGCTTTACCAAGCCATTACGGCTTGATAAAGCTCCTGGAGAGCGAAATGTTGCCACAGTAAAATGTAACATTAGTTGCATTTGTATCCTTTTACTTAACATATTGTCAGTAATTCTAACAATATTACTACATTGGAACCTCGTTTTTTGGCCACTTTGTTTATCGGCTGATTCATATTTAGGCCATTTTTTCAGTGGAAATTTTGCTCTGTATTTCGGCCGTTGCCTCGTATATTGGCCATATTAGATGCGTTAGCCCGCCTCTCCCGCCAGGACGCTGGGCTTTGGTAAGTCAGTTTCCCTTTGTCTGTCGGCGAGTGAGCATACACTCCATGCATTCGTCCAAACATTTCCTTAAAATCCATTGTTTTTGGAGTTTTTTTTTATTAAGTGTGACTGTGAAATAAGTCACAATGGGCCCCAAGAAAGTTCCTAGTAAAGTTCCTTTGGTAAAGAAAGTGAGAAGCATGATGGAATTTAACTCTTAGGGTTGGTGCCATATTAGTAAGGATTTCATGCCAGGGTTCGTGCCATACTAGTACGCATAAATTCTAGCACCTTCAGATCTAGCGAGAGAAAGCTGGTAGGCCTACATATGAAAGACTGGGTCTATGTGGTCAGTGTGCACAGTATAAAAGAAATCCTGCAGCACACAGTGCATAATGAGAAAAAAAACTTTTTTTTGCTTTAAAACAGCATCTTTGCAGTGTATTTTCGTATGCTATTTATGGTTGTATTCTAGTTTTCCTGGTCTCATTTTATAGAATGGAAGACATACTACAGAAATTGAGATGATTTTGATTGGTTTCACAATGAAAAGTACCTCGAAATTGAGCTCAAAGTAGCAGAAATGTTCGATTTTTGCCAAAATTCAAATGTAAACAAATTATGCCATGTGTCCAATACACATACACAGTACACACATGCGCTGACATTATTTATACCATTTCTACACTAATGCAGTAGTCTGCATAACAGTAAATCTATTTTTTTTTTGTGAGAATAAAAATTCGAAGTGGAAAGCAAAAGAAATGTAAGAGAGGCCTGGGGACGTGACTAATGAACAGAAAAAATATGTTATTTTAGTGCCAGGAATATGTGTCTTGTTTATTCTGGACCCTATTTGGAAATTGGCATCTTGTGAAATTTGTGTGGAATTGGCAAAATTGCCAATTTCTGACCACTTTATTGGATAGTTGAAATCTGTAAATGGGTGGTTTCTTGTACTCATTCGATAGAAAAAAATGGAGTTCTAGTGAAATAGTTATGATTTTTGTCGACTGGTACATTGGAATGGGCTGAAAATAGGGCTCAAAGTGGGCGAAATCGCTGTTGCGTAAACATCGCTGAGACCACTAATTTTGTGAGAGCATAATTCCCTAAGTTTTCCATCGAATTTCATACTTTTGGTGTCATTATGATTGGGAAAAGATTCTATCATTTCATAATAAAAAAAAATTTTTTTTCTTTCCAAAAATTTCCGACCCTGAGAACAAGTTTAGGAGAGGGCCTGTCGACCCTAAAAGGGTTAAGAAGGAAGTTCCTGAAAAATATGAGAGTGGTGTACGGGTTCTGGAACTTGCTAGGATGTATGGCAAAAACAAATCAATGATCACTTCTAGCCTGGCAAAGAATGAACAAGTCAAAGAAGCTGATTTGGCAAAAGGGGTAAACCTGTTAACAAAAAAGAGATCACAAACAAATGAAGATATGGAGAAGTTGTTGTGGATCAGCAGGTCATTTCTAACTTCCAAAACCTCTACACAAAAGCAGTGTTTCAAAGTGCTTTGAACTGATCTCAGATGCAGAATTGACTCTGAGTTCTGGAGGAATCACTTCAGTATCCTCCATTGCATAAGCCTTATAGGTAAGGCTTGGCAGGGAGTGACTTCCAGGACCTTGAACTCTTCTTTGAGACAATTGTGGCCAGACTGTGTCCTCGAGAAGGATTTAGAAGGGTTTGAGGCTGACCCTGACCCTGTCAACCCTCTGCCTGTTGTGGAATCTATTGTGGCATTGGGGAAGTCCATGGGGGTGGATATGAGTGGCGAGGATGCAGGAGAGTTGGTGGAGGACCACAGGGAAGAGCTAACCACTGAAGAGCTGCAACACCTTCAACTGAAACAGCAACAGACCACAGCTGAGGAACTTGCTTCAACAGAGGAGGAGGAGGAGGAAGAGAGAGGGAAGGATTTGCCTTCTTCAGTGATTAAGGACATGTGTGCAAAGTGGAATGAGTTGTAAACTTTTGTGGAGAAATATCACCCTGACCAAGCTGAAACAAGCCATATCTGCAACATATTCATTGACAAAAGCTTGTCCCATTTTAGGGAAATCTTAGAGACACCAGATTAAAGCACTCTGGACAGTTATTTTGTGCAACAGGGGTCCAGTGACTCCCAGGCTGGTCCTAATGGCATTAACCCTTTCAGGGTTTCGGCCGTACTAGTACGGCTTACGCACCAGGGTTTTTGACGTACTAGTACGCCTAAATTCTAGCGCCCTCAAATCTAGTGAGAGAAAGCTGGTAGGCCTACATATGAAAGAATGGATCTATGTGGTCAGTGTGCGCAGTATAGAAAAAATCCTGCAGCACACAGTGCGTAATGAGAGAAAAAAAACTTAGACCATGTTTTTGGATTAAAACAGTGACTTTGCACTGTATTTTCATAAGGTATTTATTGTTGTATTCTTGTTTTCCTGGTCTCATTTTATAGAATGGAAGACATATTATAGAAATTGAGATGATTTTGACTGGTTTTACAAAGAAAACTACCTTGAAATTGCACTCAAATTAGCTTAGAAATGTTCGATTTTTACCAAAGTTCAAAAGTAAACAAATCATGCTAAGTGTCCAATACACGTCAACTGGTGAGTCTAATAATCTTTCACAAGTGTGCTGATAATATTTATACCATTTCTACACCAATGCAGTAATCTGCATAGCAGTAAATCTTCTATTTTTTTGTGAGAATAAAAATTCAAAGCGGAAAGCAAAAGAATGTAAGAGAGGCATGGGGACATGACTAATGAAAAGAGGAAATGTTATTTTAGTGCCAGGAATGTCTTTCTTGTTTATTCTGGACCCTATTCGGAAAATGGCATTTTTTGAAATTTGTGTGAAATTGGCAAAATTGCTAAATTCTGACCACTGTATTGGATAGTTGAAATCGGTAAATGGGTGGTTTCTTGTACTTATTCGATAGAAAAAATGGAGTTCTAGCAAAATAGTTATAATTTTTGTCGACAAGTACACTGGAATTGGCCGAAAATAGGGCTCAAAGTGGGCAAAATCACTGATGTGTAAAAATCGTCGAGACCACTATGCAAGGGCATAATTCCGTAAGTTTTCCATCAAATTTCATACTTTTGGTGTCATTATGATTGGGAAAAGATTCTCTATCTTTTTATAAGAAAAAATATTTTTTTTTTTTTTAAATTTGGCTGACCCTGAGAACAAGTCTCTGAGAGGACCTGTCGACCCTGAAAGGGTTAAAAGACAAAGAAGGGAAGTAACCCCAGAGAGGGACTTGTTACCTAAAGTCCTTATGAAGGGGGATTCCCCTTCCAAACAATAACCCCAACTCCCTCTCTTCTCCTCCCTATCTTCCATAAGTCAACAAGAGTCTTCAATAAAGATATGTAATAATGATTTAATTTTTCATGTATATTTAATTTATTTAGTTGTCATTGTTTTGTGTTTGTAAAACTATACATAATCTTTAAAAAATGTATTTTTTGTTAATAATTTGGGTGTCTGGAACGGATTAATTGTATTTACATTAATTCTTATGGGAAATATTGCTTCAAATTTAGGCCGACCTTCTGGAATGGATTACGGCTGAAAAATGAGGTTCCACTGTATATATATTTCTGTTTCCAGGTTGTGAGATGATGATATGGCCTTTCAGATGATTCCCCCAAGGTTGTCATCGTCTCCGCCTCCCTTGGATTCACTTCCCACTGTGACTTGTCCAGAAGAGGAGGATGATGAAGAATTTGGGAACTTCTCAACTCATAATACTTCATTTGATATCACAGGTTAAGGATTAAAGGATTGAGAATTTTCTTTCTTTTCATAGTTTACAATGTGTAATTAGAGTTTTTGTTTGCTAAGTACAAAGAAAGCCACTATCTTGCCAGGGCATTTCGGGCAGACTAAACTTAATGCTTAACAGACTACTTAATACTAGGCATATATGTATATCATAGTTGGTTCGAATTGAACATTGTTTATTATATTTCAACAGAGGTAGTAGTGGTTAGTAAATACTGTGTTCTAAAAATTTTAGCATTCATTGATGCCCTTATGAATATATATTACAGTACTGATATTGCTATTTACAGAACAGTATAAAGTTTACAAATGCACGAGCATCATTATTTCATTTCTTTTGTACATGATTATCTTTTACAAATTTGTGAAAACCTCATTTTATTTTTGAAATATGGACATTTATTTTGTGATATTGCTTCATGTAGAAGCTAACTTCCAAATTTGAAGTTTATTATTTATTATATTCTAGGGAAAATGCACTTGACAAATGTTAATATTTTTTTTTTCATCAAACTGGTCATATCTCACCGAGGCAGGGTGACCTAAAAAGAAAAATGAAAGTTTCTCTTTTTAACTTTAATAATGTATACAGGAGAAGGGGTTACTAGCCCCTTGCTTCCAGTATTTTAGTCTTCTATTATGACACGCATGGCTTATGAAGGAAGAATTCTGTCCCACTGCCCCATGGAGATAAGAGGAAATAAACATGAACAAGAACTAGTAAGAAAGAAGAAAATCCAGAGGGGTGTGTATATATATACTTGTACGTATATGTGTAGTGTGACCTAAGTGTAAGCAGTGTAGCTCGATCGCTAGCGCACTCAGTTCACACACTGAGGTCCAGAGTTCAAATCTCCTCTGGTATGGTGGGAAAACATTAGGGATGTGTTTCCATAAGACACCTGCTGTCCCTGTTCACCCATCAGTATAAAATGGGTACCTGGGTGTTACTTGACTGGTGTGGGTCACATCATGGGACAAAACTGACCTAATTTGCTCGAAATGCTCAGCATAACAAGTGGCTTTCTATATACTGTAGTAGTATGTCATTGATGTCAACTAGGCCTGTGTACCTTGTACATGTACTTGTAGAAATAAGATTTTTTTTTTCTTCAACAAACCAGCCATATCCCACCAAGGCAGGGTGGCCCAAAAAGAAAAGCGAAAGTTTTTCATTTTTAAATTTAGTAATTTGTACAGGAGAAGGGGTTACTAGCCCCTTGCTCCCAGCATTTTAGTCGCCTCTTACAACACGCATGGCTTACGGAGGAAGAAAGAAATAAAGATGTGTATTATTATTATAGCAAAACGTACCTGAAACCTTGCATGTTTGAGACAAGGTGTCCTGTAGCTCAATCACTAGTGCACTCAGCTCACACACTGAGGTCTGGGGTTCAGTTTCCCAGTACGGCAGGAAATGTTAGGACGTCTTTCCTTAGGGCACCTGCTGTCCTTAGTAAAATGGATACCCGGGTGTTAGTCGACTGGTGTGGGTCACGTCCTGGGACAAAACTTGACGTAATTTGCCCAAGTTGCTCTGAATAACAAGGGGTTTTCTATATAGTAGTATGTCATTGATGTCAGCTAGGCCTGTATACCTTGTACATGTATGTACTAGTAGAAATAAAGATCATCATCTTTCAACAAACCGGCCGTATCCCACCAAGGCGGAGTGGCCCAAAAAGAAAAATGAAAGTTTTTCCTTTTAAATTTAGTAATATATATGTACAGGAGAAGGGCTTACTAGCCCCTTGCTCCTGGCATTTTAGTATCCTGTTACGACACGCATGGCTTATGAAGGAAGAATTCTATTCCACTTCCCCATGGAGATAAGAGAAAATAAACAAGAACAAGAACTAGTAGGTTGGTAGACAGCAACCATTCGGGCAGGTACTACTGACCAGATGAGTGTAAAAAGGAAGCCTGTATTTGCTTTACATGATGGTAGGATTGCTGGTGTCTTTTTTCTGTCTCATAAACATGCAAGATTTCAGGTATGTCTTGCTACTTACACTTAGGTCACACTACACATACATGTACACATTTATTTATACACACTCATCTGAGTTTTCTTTGATTTTATCTTAATAGTTCTTGTTCTTATTGCTTTTCCTTTCATATCCATGGGGAAGTGGAATAAGAATCTTTCCTCCATAAGCCATGCGTGTTGTAAAAGTCAACTAAAAGGCTGGGAACAATGGGCTAGTAACCACTTTTCCTGTATAGCCTACTAAAAAGAAAAAGAAGAAAGCCGTCAAAGTGGGATGTTTGGATGTGCGTGAATGTTGTGCAAATGATAAGAAAGATGGTTTTGGATGTTATGAGTGAGAAGAAGTTGGATGACCTGGCTTGAAGTGAAACAAAACTGAAGGGGGTGGGAGAGTTTCAGTGGGGAGAAATAAATGGGATTAGGTCAGGGGTTTCAAATAGTTAGAGCAAAAAGAGGAGTAGTAATAATGTTGAAGGGTAAGTTATTGCAAGAAAAGAGGGAATATAAATGTATAAATTCAAGGATTATGTGGAGTAAAATAAGGGTTGGATGTGAAAAGCAGGTTATAGTAAGTGTTTATGCACCTGGAGAAGAGAGAAGTGTAGAGGAAAAAAGAGAGATTTTGGGATATGTTGAGTGAGTGCATGGGGAGTTTCGAGCCAAGTGAGAGTACTTGTGGTTGGGGATCTCAGTGCTAAAGTGGGTAAAAATGTTGTGGAGGAAGTAGTAGGTAAATTTGGGGTGCCAGGGGTAAATGAAAATGGGGGGCCTTTAATTGAACTATGTGTAGAAAGAGGTTTGGTAATAAGTGATACATATTTTATGAAAAAGAGGATAAATAAGTATACAGGATATGATATAGCACATAATGAAAGTAGTTTGCTAGATTATGTTTTGGTGGATAAAAAGTTGATGGGTAGGCTTCAGGATGAACATGTTTATAGAGAAGCAACTGATATATCGGGTCATTATTTAGTTGTAGCTACAGTTAGAGTAAGAAATAGATGGGACAAAAGGAAAATGGTAACAACAAGTAAGAGAGAGGTGACAGTGTATAAACTAAAGGAGGGGAAGTTAGGGTGCAGTATAAGCAACTATTGGCAGAAATGTGGGATAGTGCAGTGGGGGGGTTGAAGAGGGTTGTAATAGTTTTAAAAATGAAGTATTAGAATGTGGGGCAGAAATTGTGGCTATAGGAGGGTGGGTGCATGAGGAAAGAGGAGTGATTGGCGGGCTGATGAAGTAAAGGGTGTGATAAAAGAGAAAAAGGTAGCTTATGAGAGGTTTTTACAAAACAGAAGTGTTATAAGAAGAGCAGAGTATTATGGAGAGTAAAAGAGAGGTGAAGAGAGTGGTGAGAGTGCAAAAGGAGAGCAGATGATAGAGTGGGAGACACACTGTCAAGAAATTTTGATGAAAATAAGAAAAAATTTTGAAGTGAGATAAACAAGTTAAGGAAGCCTAGGGAACGAATGGATTTGTCAGTTAAAAACAGAGTAGGGGAGTTAGTAGATGGGGAGCTGGAGGTATTGGGTAGATGGTGGGAATATTTTGAGGAAATT
Organism: Cherax quadricarinatus; assembly: GCF_038502225.1. NCBI lineage: Eukaryota > Metazoa > Arthropoda > Malacostraca > Decapoda > Parastacidae > Cherax > Cherax quadricarinatus. The sequence continues at coordinate 1,764,487 of NC_091341.1, forward strand.
TTAAATGTCGATGAAGAAAGGGAGGCAGTAATTTCATGCACTGGCCAGGGAGGTATAACATCTTTTAGGAGTGAAGAACAGCAGAATGTGAGTGTGGGGGAGGTGCGTGAGGCATTATGTAGAATGAAAGGGGGTAAAGCAGCAGGAACTGAGGGGATCATGACAGAAGTGTTAAAAGCAGAGAGGGATATAATGTTGTAGTGGTTGGTATTTTTGTTTAATAAATGTATGAAAGAGGGGAAGGTACCCAGGGATTGGCAGAGAGCATGTATAGTTTCTTTATATAAAGGGAAGGAGGACAAAAGAGATTATAAAAATTATAGAGGAATAAGTTCAGTTAGTATACCAGGAAAAGTGTACGGTAGGGTTATTATTGAAAGAATTAGAGGTAAGTCAGAGAGTAGGATTGCGGATGAGCAAGGAGGATGTGTAGATCAAGCGATTACATTGAAGCATATATGTGAACAGTATTTAGATAAAGGTAGGGAAGTTTTCATTGCATTTATGGATTTAGAAAAGGCATATGATAGAGTTGACAGGGGAGCAATGTGGCAGATGTTGCAAGTACAGTGGTCCCTCAATTATCGTCCTTAATCCGTTCCTGGAAGTGGGACTGTTATCGAAATAGACGATTTTCGAATCAATTTTCCCCATAAGAAATAATGTAAATCCAATTAATTCATTCCAGACACCCAGAAGTATCAAAAACAATTTTTTTTTACCTAAAAGATAGATTTACATACACAAAAGAATGAGCATTCAACATGACAGTTACCTTTATTGAAGGCTGTTGTTGATGAATGGAAGACAGGGAGGAGGAGAGAGGGAAGAGAGGTTATTGTTTGGAAGGGGAATCCCCATCCATAGGGACTCTAGGTTACTTCAGGGGTCACTTCCCTAGCATAAATATAGATTTATATGCAGAAAAAAATGCCAAATAAATGTAAAGCACTAATAAAATGTATAAATGAACATTGGTAATAGGGGTAGTTGATGAGTGGAACGGTCTGCCTAGTAGGGTGATCGAAGCTAAAACATTGGGTAGTTTCAAATTTAGGTTGGATAAATACATGAGTGAGAGGGGTTGGATTTGAGTCGGACTTGCACCTGAGCTTATTGTTAGGTTAGACACATATGCAACAGTTAGACAACTTTATTCCGAAACGTTTCGCCTACACAGTAGGCTTCTTCAGTCGAATACAGAAAGTAGGCAGGAACAGTAGAGATGTGAAGACGATGTAATCGGTCCATCACCCTTAAAGTTGTAGAATTTGAAGTTGTCAGTCCCTCAGCCTCAAATTCTACGACTTTAAGGGTGATGGACTGATTACATCGTCTTCACATCTCTACTGTTCCTGCCTACTTTCTGTATTCGACTGAAGAAGCCTACTGTGTAGGTGAAACGTTTCGGAATAAAGTTGTCTAACTGTTGCATATGTGTCTAACCTAACAACATGTCGGTATTGTATACCATTTTGATGTTCACCTGAGCTTATTGCTTGGGTAGCATTTGTTCTGTTAGTGGGTTGGATTTGTGAAGGACCGGCCTAGTATTGGCCAACAGGCTTATTGCAGTGTTTCTCCTTTCTTATGTTCTAAAAGCTATGGCTTGGGTAGTTTCAAATTTAAGTTGGATAAATACATGAGTGAGAGGGATTGGATTTGAGTCGGACTTGCACCTGAGCTTATTGCATGGGTAGCATTTGTTCTGTTATTGGGTTGGATTTGTGAAGGACTTGCCTAGTATGGGCCAACAGGCCTGTTGCAGTGTTCCTACTTTCTTAAGTTCTTATGTTCTTATTTAACATCACACTTACCAGTAGGGTGATCGAGGCTAGGACCTTGGGTAGCTTTAAGAAGAGATTGGACAAATATATGAGTGGGAGGAGCCGAGTTTGATTTGTGTCGTTGGGTACGGGAGTAAATTCTTGGGTAGTTTTGGGTAGAGGTCATTTTGATAAGGACCTGCCTTGTATGGGCCAGTAGACCTGCAGTGTTCTTCCATTGTTATGTTCTTAGTGGGAAGGACTGTAAAGGACCTGCCTAGTATGGGCCAACAGGCCTACTGCAGTGTTCCTCCTTTCTTATGTTCTTATTGAAGACTTGTGTGAGGGAGGGATGGCAAGTTTATTGTTGGAGAATATGACACTAATTTTAACTCTATGGCTTATTTATCTATCACAATTCAACTAATATGGCATAATAAACAATATTAATAACATAGAAACATGGAATATACTCTAGAGTGAACAAAATAAGTCATTACGTATGTCACGAGAGGTGTTGTGTTGTTGTTGGGTATATAAGGGCCACTGAGAGTAAGCCGTCCATAATGGTGGTGAAGCAGCAGCTGAGGCGGCGGTGTTTTCTGTAGCCCTATATAACTCCAGCAACATTGGAGGATTGTAATAATGTTGGTAGAATTACCTACAATATGGAAAGTAAAAGGACACAAGCGCAACTAATGTGACATTTTGTTGTGGCAACGTTTCGCTCTCCAGGAGCTTTGTCAAGCCGATCGGCTTGACAAAGCTCCTGGAGAGCGAAACGTTGCCACAATAAAATGTCACATTAGTTGCACTTGTGTCCTTTTACTTTACCTAAACATTGGAGGAGTTGGTAGAATCGCTGAATCACTAAAGAAGGAACCCACTAACACCATCACTATGACCTTCTACCACTATTACAACTGTTACCTCCATCACTACTACCTTCTACCACCATCACTACCACCATCAACCACTATCACAACTGCTTCCACTCTACCACCACCACCACTACCTTTGTATTTTTCTACAAACTTTTTCATAAATTATGTGTTTCTCACATTCTTTACCAAAGGGCTGGCACTAGAAGCTTTTTTTGGAGCCATGGTAGCTTATTTAGCACTTGCAAACACTAAAATCAATGGAATATTATGAAATATTTCGTAGGAGCAAGTGAGGGGACCATTGCTCACTGGTAAACAATGGCACACTGGCTGGGAAGGCAGGCCCAGGCGGCTCAGAGCGTGAGTACGCATCCCGGACGAAGGACGATTAGCGAGTTAACGGACCATTTGCGAGCCAATGTTTAGATGAAATAATGGGACTATTTCCGAAATGGACGACTTTCAGGCTGGACGATTATTGAGGGACCACTGTATATGGAAAAGGTAGTAAGTTACTAAATGCTGTAAAGAGTTTTTATGAGGATAGTGAGGCTCAAGTTAGGATGTGTAGGAGAGAGGGAGATTACTTCCCAGTAAAAGTAGGTCTTAGACAAGGATGTGTAATGTCACCTTGGTTGTTTAATATATTTACAGATAGGGTTGTAATAGAAGTAAATACATGTACTAGGGTGTTGGGGAGAGGGGTGGGATTAAATTATGGGGAATCAAATACAAATGGGAGTTGACACAGTTACTTTTTGCTGATGATACTGTGCTTATAGGAGATTCTAAAGAAAAGTTGCAAAGGTTAGTGGACTAGTTTGGGAGGGTGTGTAAAGGTAGAAATTTGAAAGTGAACATAGATAAGAGTAAGGTGATGAGGGTATCAAATGATTTAGATAAAGAAGAATTGGATGTCACATTGGAGAGAGGGAGTATGGAAGAAGTGAATGTTTTCAGATATTTGGGAGTTGACTTGTCAGCAGATGGGTTTATATAAAGAAGGATAAGGTTAACCATAGAATTTATGAAGGAAAAAAGGTGAGTGGTGCGTTGAGGTGTCTTTCTAGACAAAAAAAAAAAAAAAATGTTATCCATGGAGGCAAAGAAGGGAATGTACGAAAGTATAGTGGTACCAACACACTTACGTGGGTGTGAAGCTTGGGTTGCAAATGCTGCAGCAAGGAGGTGGCTGGAGGCAGTGGAGATGTCCTGTCTAAGGGCAGTGTGTGGAGTAAACATGCAGAGAATTTGAAGTGTGGAAATTGGGAGGAGGTGTGGAGTTACTAGAAGTATTAGTCAGAGGGCTGAAGAGTGGTTGTTGAGGTGGTTTGGTCATTTAGAGAAAATGGATCAAAGTAGAATGACTTGGAGAGCGTATAAATCTGTAGGGGAAGGAAGGCGGGGTAGGGGTCATCCTTGAAAAGGTTGGAGGGAGGGGGTAAAGGAGGTTTTGTGGGCGAGGGACTTGGACTTCCAGCACGCATGTGTGAGCGTGATAGATAGGAGTAAATTGAGACAAATGGTTTTTGGGACGTGACGAGCTGTTGGAGTTTGAGCAGGGTAATATGTTGTGAAGGGATTCAGGGAAACCACTTAGCTGGACTTGAGTCTTGGAAATGGGAAGTACAATGCCTGCACTATAAAGAAAGGGTTTGGGATATTGGCAGTTTGGAGGGACTTCTGAACTGTTGTGTCTGAGCGCCTCTGCAAAGACAATGATTATGTATGAGTGAGGTGAAAGGGTTGAATGATGATGAAAGTATTTTCTTTTTGGGGATTTTCTTTTTGGGTCACCCTGCTTCGGTGGGAGGTGACAGATGTGTTAAAAAAAAAAAGAAAAAAGAAAAAGAACTATTAAGAATATAGAAGAACACCCAGAGGGGTGTATATATATATATATATATATATATATATATATATATATATATATATATATATATATATATATATATATATATATATAATTTTTTTTTTTTTTTTTTTTTTTTTTTTTTTTTTTTTTTTTTTTTTTTTTTTCTCTCAACAAACCGGCCGCATCCCACCGGGGCAGGGTGGCCCAAAAAGAAAAAGGAAAGTTTCTCTTTTCAAATTTAGTAATTCATACGGGAGAAGGGGTTACTAGCCCCTTGCTCCCAGCATTTTAGTCGCCTCTTACAACACGCATGGCTTACGGAGGAAGAATTCTGTTCGACTTCCCCATGGAGATGAGAGGAAATAAACAAGAACAAGAGCTAGAAAGAAAATAGCAGAAAACCCAGAGGGGTGTGTGTGTGTGTGTGTGTGTGTGTGTGTGTATATATATATATATATATTTTTTTTTTTTTTTTTTTTTTTAAAAAAGTCGGCCGTCTCCCACCGAGGCAGGGTGACCCAAAAAAGAAAGAAAATCCCCAAAAAAGAAAATACTTTCATCATCATTCAACACTTTCACCACACTCGCACATTATCACTGTTTTTGCAGAGGTGCTCAGAATACAACAGTCTAGAAGCATACACATATAAAGATACACAACATATCCCTCCAAACTGCCAATATCCCAAACCCCTCCTTTAAAGTGCAGGCATTGTACTTCCCATTTCCAGGACTCAAGTCCGACTATATGAAAATAACCGGTTTCCCTGAATCCCTTCACTAAATATTACCCTGCTCACACTCCAACAGATCGTCAGGTCCCAAGTACCATTCGTCTCCATTCACTCCTATCTAACACGCTCACGCACGCTTGCTGGAAGTCCAAGCCCCTTACCCACAAAACCTCCTTTACCCCCTCTCTCCAACCCTTTCGAGGACGACCCCTACCCCGCCTTCCTTCCCCTATAGATTTATATGCTTTCCATGTCATTCTACTGTGATCCATTCTCTCTAAATGACCAAACCACCTCAACAACCCCTCTTCTGCCCTCTGACTAATACTTTTATTAACTCCACACCTTCTCCTAATTTCCACACTCCGAATTTTCTGCATAATATTTACACCACACATTGCCCTTAAACAGGACATCTCCGCTGCCTCCAACCGTCTCCTCGCTGCTGCATTTACCACCCAAGCTTCACACCCATATAAGAGTGTTGGTACTACGATACTTTCATACATTCCCTTCTTTGCCTCCATAGATAACGTTTTTTGACTCCACATATACCTCAACGCACCACTCACCTTTTTTCCCTCATCAATTCTATGATTAACCTCATCCTTCATAAATCCATCCGCCGACACGTCAACTCCCAAGTATCTGAAAACATTCACTTCTTCCATACTCCTCCTCCCCAATTTGATATCCAATTTTTCTTTATCTAAATCATTTGACACCCTCATCACCTTACTCTTTTCTATGTTCACTTTCAACTTTCTACCTTTACACACATTCCCAAACTCATCCACTAACCTTAGCAATTTTTCTTTAGAATCTCCCATAAGCACAGTATCATCAGCAAAAAGTAACTGTGTCAATTCCCATTTTGAATTTGATTCCCCATAATTTAATCCCACCCCTCTCCCAAACACCCTAGCATTTACTTCCTTTACAACCCCATCTATAAATATATTAAACAACCATGGTGACATTACACATCCCTGTCTAAGACCTACTTTTACCGGGAAGTAGTCTCCCTCTCTTCTACACACCCTAACCTGAGCCTCACTATCCTCATAAAAACTCTTTACAGCATTTAATAACTTACCACCTATTCCATATACTTGCAACATCTGCCACATTGCTCCTCTATCCACTCTATCATATGCCTTTTCTAAATCCATAAATGCAATAAAAACTTCCCTATCTTTATCTAAATACTGTTCACATATATGCTTCAATGTAAACACCTGATCTACACATCCCCTACCCACTCTAAAACCTCCTTGCTCATCCGCAATCCTACATTCTGTCTTACCTCTAATTCTTTCAATTATAACCCTACCGTACACTTTTCCTGGTATACTCAGTAAGCTTATTCCTCTATAATTTTTACAGTCTCTTTTGTCCCCTTTCCCTTTATATAAAGGGACTATACATGCTCTCTGCCAATCCCTAGGTACCTTCCCCTCTTTCATACATTTATTAAACAAAAGTACCAACCACTCCAACACTATATCCCCCCCTGCTTTTAACATTTCTGTCATGATCCCATCAGTTCCAGCTGCTTTACCCCCTTTCATTTTACGTAATGCCTCACGTACCTCCCCCACACTTACATTCTGCTCTTCTTCACTCCTAAAAGATGGTATACCTCCCTGACCAGTGCATGAAATTACTGCCTCTGTTTCTTCCTTAACATTTAAAAGTTCCTCAAAATATTCTCGCCATCTACCCAATACCTCCATCTCCCCATCTACTAACTCCCCTACTCTGTTTTTAACTGACAAATCCATATTTTCCCTAGGCTTTCTTAACTTGTTTAACTCACTCCAAAATTTTTTCTTATTTTCATTAAAATTTCTTGACAGTGCCTCTCCCACTCTATCATCTGCTCTCCTTTTGCACTCTCTCACCACTCTCTTTACCTTTCTTTTACTCTCCATATACTCTGCTCTTCTTATACCACTTCTGCTTTGTAAAAACCTCTCATAAGCTACCTTTTTCTCTTTTATCACACCCTTTACTTCATCATTCCACCAATCACTCCTCTTTCCTCCTGCCCCCACCCTCCTATAACCACAAACTTCTGCCCCACATTCTAATACTGCATTTTTAAAACTATTCCAACCCTCTTCAACCCCCCCACTACTCATCTTTGCACTAGCCCACCTTTCTGCCAATAGTCGCTTATATCTCACCCGAACTTCCTCCTCCCTTAGTTTATACACTTTCACCTCCCTCTTACTTGTTGTTGCCACCTTCCTCTTTTCCCATCTACCTCTTACTCTAACTGTAGCTACAACTAAATAATGATCCGATATATTAGTTGCCCCTCTATAAACATGTACATCCTGGAGCCTACCCATCAACCTTTTATCCACCAATACATAATCTAATAAACTACTTTCATTACGTGCTACATCATACCTTGTATATTTATTTATCCTCTTTTTCATAAAATATGTATTACTTATTACCAAATTTCTTTCTACACATAGCTCAATTAAAGGCTCCCCATTTACATTTACCCCTGGCACCCCAAATTTACCTACTACTCCGTCCATAACATTTTTACCCACTTTAGCATTAAAATCCCCAACCACCATTACTCTCACACTTGATTCAAAACTCCCCACGCATTCACTCAACATTTCCCAAAATCTCTCTCTCTCCTCTACACTTCTCTCTTCTCCAGGTGCATACACGCTTATTATAACCCACTTTTCACATCCAATCTTTATTTTACTCCACATAATCCTTGAATTAATACATTTATAGTCCCTCTTTTCCTGCCATAGCTTATCCTTCAACATTATTGCTACTCCTTCTTTAGCTCTAACTCTATTTGAAACCCCTGACCTAATCCCATTTATTCCTCTCCACTGAAACTCTCCCACCCCCTTCAGCTTTGTTTCACTTAAAGCCAGGACATCCAGCTTCTTCTCATTCATAACATCCACAATCATCTCTTTCTTATCATCTGCACAACATCCACGCACATTCAGACTTCCCACTTTGACAATTTTCTTCTTCTTATTCTTTTTAGTAATCTTTACAGGAAAAGGGGTTACCAGCCCATTGTTCCCGGCATTTTAGTTGACTTTTACAACACGCATGGCTTACGGAGGAAAGATTCTTATTCCACTTCCCCATGGATATAAAAGGAAAATTAATAAGACCAAGAACTATTAAGATAAAATCAAAGAAAACTCAGATGAGTGTGTATAAATAAATGTGTACATGTATGTGTAGTGTGACCTAAGTGTAAGTAGAAGTAGCAAGACATGCCTGTAATCTTGCATATTTATGAGACAGACAAAAGACATCAGCAATCCTACCATCATGTAAAACAATCACAGGCTTCGTTTTACACTCACTTGGCAGGACGGTAGTACCTCCCTGGGTGGTTGCTGTCTACCAACCTACTACCTTAAAATAAATATATATATATATATATATATATATATATATAGCGCTTATATATATATATATATAGTGGTTGTTTTGCATATATCTGAAATATATATATATATATATATATATATATATATATATATATATATATATACATATTATATAATATACATACAGGAAGGCCCCACTTATACGGCTGGTTAGGTTCCAGGCTACCGCCGTAAAGCGGAAACCGCCGTAAAGTGGAACACCCTTTTTTTCCACTTACAAATGCATACAAACACTAGATAACAAGTTTACACTAACATATATTAAGTTAGCAATAGAACCAGGCATCAAAAAACAATAAAAAAGTACAATACACACATAGTGCACTCATTACTTACCTTAAAATATTTATAGTCTTAATCTAGGGTGAGACAAGTAGTATTTATTGTAAGAAATCAAGTGTGGTATGTATGGTAGTCAGCCAGGCTACCATACCAGGCCACCCCACCCACACATACAATTCTATGATATTTAAGCATCCCAGAGCGATAAAATGTATATACAGTTCACTCATTACTTACCTTAAAATATAGGGTGAGATGAGTAGTATTTATTGTAAAAAATCAAGTGTGGTATGTATGGTAGTCAGCCGGGCTACCATACCAGGCCAACCCACCTACACATAATATTCTATTACATTTAAGCATCCCAGAGCGATAAAATGTATATACAGTTCACTCATTACTTACCTTAAAATATTTGTAGTCTTAATGTAGGGTCAGGAGTAAGTAAATGAGATAAAACGAATAAATGAGAGAGAGAAAGAATGAGTGCATGAGAGAGTACAGGCGCAGAGTTATGTAAACAAACCAGGCGAACGTAAGTTTTGTAAACGAAGTGTACACGTCTGGTTTGTGTACAAGTTACATTGTGTACAGGTTGTCTCTACATTGATACGGTAGAATAAATAAAGAAGAACACTCCCATTCTCATGTAACATCATTTTGAGAAGAAATGATGCTCTGAGTGAAGGCAATGGAAATAAGTCACTCTGACTTTTTTGGGTTATCCTAGGTTCTCTACACATATGTTGTTATGTATGATAATCTATGTAACTGTATTTGTGTATACCTGAATAAAACTTACATACATACGAAAGGAATAATTTTCTACAGTTACCCCCAGTAACACATTTTCTCTTATGTTAGATTAGAGAAAATGTTATTCTTGGCATCACTTGTACAAGTTATCTGGCTACCACATCTCATATTTATGTTTATTTATTCTATTGTAGGGTGTATTTATCATCTTTTTATGTTATGTATCGTGTTTATTATATAATTTTGAAAAAAATATCATGGATGGATTAATGAAAATGTGTATATTAACGTAATATACAACATTTAATGAGACTCGGTGATTATTATTATTATTATTAGCATTTCTAATATGGCGTCACTTGTGCAAGTCGTCTGCTACCACATCTCATATTTATGTTTATTTATTCTATTGTGGGGTGTATTTATCATCTTTTTATGTTATGTATCGTGTTTATTATATAATTTTGAAAAAATATCATAGATGGATTAATGAAAATGTGTATTTAACGTAATATACGACATTTAAATGAGATTCGATGATTATTATTATCATTACTAATATGACGTCTGGAGACATAAGACACTCTTACTGATTTTAATGTGTACCTGCATGCCAGCACAGTATGTAAGTTTATTTAAGTACAGGTATACATAAGTATAATTATCAGAGTATATATAAAATATGAAATAACTTTTAAAAACATTTGAAATTTTGGAGTTTCCAGACAAAATGGAGAGACTTAGTGCTTACTGAGCTCACGAAGAATGTAAACAAACAAGGTGGGGCGCGGTGACCGTATTAGAAAGTCAGGTGGGGGGAGCCGTATAGCGAGTTTTGGTCATAATTTGAAATGACCGTATTAGCGGAACGCCGTAAAGTGAAACGCCATAAAGCGGGGCCCTGCTGTATATATATACAGTGGACCCCCGCATAGCGAACTTAATCCGTGCAAGAGGGCTGGCTGTTATGCGAAATGTTCGCTATGCGAATGAATTTTCCCCATAAGAAATAATGGAAATAAAATTAATCCGTGCAAGACACCCAAAAGTATGAAAAAAAATTTTTTTTACCACAAAAAAATGTTAATTTTAGTACACACAAACTGAAAAAGGCATGCACAATTACATGACACTTACTTTTATTGAAGATCTGGTGATGATTGATGGGATGGGAGGAGGGGAGAGAGAGTGTTAGTGTTTAGAAGGGGAATCCCCTTCCATTAGGACTTGAGGTAGCAAGTCCTTTTCTGGGGTTACTTCCCTTCTTCTTTTAATGCCACTAGGACCAGCTTCAGAGTCACTGGACTTCTTTCGCACAACATATCTGTCCATAGTGGCCTGTACCTCTCGTTCCTTTATGATTTGTCTAAAGTGGTTCACAACAGTGTCATTGTAACAGTCACCAGCACGGCTTGCAATAGCTGTGTGAGGGTGATTTTCATCAAAAAAGGTTTGCACTTCAAGCCATTTTGCACACATTTCCTTAATCTTTGAAGTAGGCAATTCCTTCAATTTCTCTCTCCCCTCCTTTGAACCAGTTTCCCCAGGTCTGGCCTCTTGCTCTTGAAGTTGATCTATCAGCTCATCAGTGGTTAGTTCTTCATTGTCCTCCTCCACCAACTCTTCCACATCCTCCCCACTAACCTCCAACCCCAAGGACTTCCCCAATTCCACAATTGATTCCTCAACTGGTATACTACTCCTCTCAGGGTTAGCCTCAAACCCTTCAAAATCCCTTTTGTCTACACATTCTGGCCACAGTTTCTTCCAAGCAGAGTTCAAGGTTCTCTTAGTCACTCCCTCCCAAGCCTTACCTATAAGGTTTACACAATTGAGGATATTAAAGTGATCCTTCCAAAACTCTTTTAGAGTCAATCGAGTGTCTGTGGTCACTTCAAAGCACTTTTGAAACAGAGCTTTTGTGTACAGTTTCTTGAAGTTGGAAATGACCTGCTGGTCCATGGGCTGCAGGAGAGGAGTGGTATTAGGAGGCAAAAACTTCACCTTAATGAAGCTCATGTCCCCATAAAGTCGCTCTGCCACGTCTGTAGGATGACCAGGGGCATTGTCTAACACCAGGAGGCACTTAAGGTCTAATTTCTTTTCAGTTAGGTAATCTTTCACATTGGGGGCAAATGCATGGTGTAACCAGTTATAGAAAAATTCCCTAGTGACCCATGCCTTACTGTTTGCCCTCCACAGCACACACAAATTATCCTTGAGGACATTCTTTTGCCTGAACGCTCTGGGAGTTTCAGAGTGATACACTAATAAAGGCTTAACTTTGCAATCACCACTAGCATTGGCACACATCAACAAAGTAAGCCTGTCTTTCATAGGCTTATGTCCTGGGAGTGCCTTTTCCTCCTGAGTAATGTAGGTCCTGCTTGGCATTTTCTTCCAGAACAGGCCTGTTTCATCACAATTAAACACTTGTTCAGGTTTCAGTCCTTCAGTTTCTATGTACTCCTTGAATTCATGCACATATTTTTCAGCCGCTTTGTGGTCCGAACTGGCAGCCTCACCATGCCGTATCACACTATGGATGCCACTACGCTTCTTAAATCTCTCAAACCAACCTTTGCTGGCCTTAAATTCACTCACATCATCACTAGTTGCAGGCATTTTTTTAATTAAATCGTCATGCAACTTCCTAGCCTTTTCACATATGATCGCTTGAGAGACGCTATCTCCTGCTAGCTGTTTTTCATTTATCCACACCAATAAGAGTCTCTCAACATCTTCCATCACTTGCGATCTTTGTTTCGAAAACACAGTTAAACCTTTGGCAACAACAGCTTCCTTGATTGCCGTTTTCTTGCCCACAATAGAAGAGATGGTTGATTTTGGTTTCTTGTACAACCTGACCAGGTCGGTGATACGTACTCCACTTTCATACTTATCAATGATCTCTTTCTTTATTTCAATAGGAATCCTAACCCTTATTGCTGTAGGGTTGGAACTAGAAGCTTTCTTGGGGCCCATGGTCACTTATTTTCCAGAAACAGCACCGAAAACACTGTAATAATACGAAATATTCCGAGTGTATGCTTGAATGTTACCGCGGAGGCTGGCTGGTAAACAATGGCACAGGCGGCACATGTGAGGCTGGCTGAGGGCGCACATTGGACGCGTCTCGGACGAAGGCCGCTGAGCGGGTTTTTGTCCACTATGCGGGGCAAAATTTTAGCGAACAAAGCGTCCGCTATGCGGATTGTCCGCTATGCAAGGCGTCCGCTATGCGGGGGTCCACTGTATATAATATATATATATATTTTTTTTTTTTTTTTATTATCACACCGGCCGATTCCCACCAAGGCAGGGTGGCCCGAAAAAGAAAAACTTTCACCATCATTCACTCCATCACTGTCTTGCCAGAAGGGTGCTTTACACTACAGTTTTTAAACTGCAACATTAACACCCCTCCTTCAGAGTGCAGGCACTGTACTTCCCATCTCCAGGACTCAAGTCCGGCCTGCCGGTTTCCCTGAATCCCTTCATAAATGTTACTTTGCTCACACTCCAACAGCACGTCAAGTATTAAAAACCATTTGTCTCCATTCACTCCTATCAAACACGCTCACGCATGCCTGCTGGAAGTCCAAGCCCCTCGCACACAAAACCTCCTTTACCCCCTCCCTCCAACCCTTCCTAGGCCGACCCCTACCCCGCCTTCCTTCCACTACAGACTGATACACTCTTGAAGTCATTCTGTTTCGCTCCATTCTCTCTACATGTCCGAACCACCTCAACAACCCTTCCTCAGCCCTCTGGACAACAGTTTTGGTAATCCCGCACCTCCTCCTAACTTCCAAACTACGAATTCTCTGCATTATATTCACACCACACATTGCCCTCAGACATGACATCTCCACTGCCTCCAGCCTTCTCCTCGCTGCAACATTCATCACCCATGCTTCACACCCATATAAGAGCGTTGGTAAAACTATACTCTCATACATTCCCCTCTTTGCCTCCAAGGACAAAGTTCTCTGTCTCCACAGACTCCTAAGTGCACCACTCACTCTTTTTCCCTCATCAATTCTATGATTCACCTCATCTTTCATAGACCCATCCGCTGACACGTCCACTCCCAAATATCTGAATACGTTCACCTCCTCCATACTCTCTCCCTCCAATCTGATATTCAATCTTTCATCACCTAATCTTTTTGTTATCCTCATAACCTTACTTTTTCCTGTATTCACCTTTAATTTTCTTCTTTTGCACACCCTACCAAATTCATCCACCAATCTCTGCAGCTTCTCTTCAGAATCTCCCAAGAGCACAGTGTCATCAGCAAAGAGCAGCTGTGACAACTCCCACTTTGTGTGTGATTCTTTATCTTTTAACTCCACGCCTCTTGCCAAGACCCTCGCATTTACTTCCCTTACAACCCCATCTATAAATATATTAAACAACCACGGTGACATCACACATCCTTGTCTAAGGCCTACTTTTACTGGGAAAAAATTTCCCTCTTTTCTACATACTCTAACTTGAGCCTCACTATCCTCGTAAAAACTCTTCACTGCTTTCAGTAACCTACCTCCTACACCATACACTTGCAACATCTGCCACATTGCCCCCCTATCCACCCTGTCATACGCCTTTTCCAAATCCATAAATGCCACAAAGACCTCTTTAGCCTTATCTAAATACTGTTCACTTATATGTTTCACTGTAAACACCTGGTCCACACACCCCCTACCTTTCCTAAAGCCTCCTTGTTCATCTGCTATCCTATTCTCCGTCTTACTCTTAATTCTTTCAATTATAACTCTACCATACACTTTACCAGGTACACTCAACAGACTTATCCCCCTATAATTTTTGCACTCTCTTTTATCCCCTTTGCCTTTATACAAAGGAACTATGCATGCATATATATATATATATATATACGTATATATATATATATATATATATTTATATATATATATATATATATATATATACACTATATATACAGCAGGGCCCCACTTTACTGCGTTTCACTTTACGGCGTTTCACTTTATGGCGTTCCGCTAATACGGTCATTTCAAATTATGACCAAAACTCGCTATACGGCTCCCCCCACCTGACTTTCTAATACGGTCACCGCGCCCCACCCTGTTTGTTTACATTCTTCGTGAGCTCAGTAAGCACTAAGTCTCTCCATTTTGTCTGGAAACTCCAAAATTTCAAATTTCATATTTTATATATATATTTTATATATATACTCAGATAATTATACTTATGTATACCTGTACTTAAATAAACTTACATACTGTGCTGGCATGCAGGTACACATTAAAATCAGTAAGAGTGTCTTATGTCTCCAGACATCATATTAGTAATAATAATAATCATCGAGTCTCATTTAAATGTCGTATATTACGTTAAATACACATTTTCATTAATCCATCTATGATATTTTTTCAAAATTGTATAATAAACACGATACATAACATAAAATGATGATAAATACACCCCACAATAGAATAAATAAACATAAATATGAGATGTGGTAGCAGACGACTTGCACAAGTGATGCCATATTAGAAATGATAATAATAATAATAATAATCACCGAGTCTCATTAAATGTTGTATATTACGTTAATATACATAATATACACATTTTCATTAATCCATCCATGATATTTTTTTCAAAATTATATAATAAACACGATACATAACATAAAAAGATGATAAATACACCCCCACAGTAGAATAAATAAACATAAATATGAGATGTGGTAGCCAGATAACTTGTACAAGTGATTACAAGAATAACATTTTCTATAATCTAACATAAGAGAAAATGTGTTACTGGGGGTAACTATAGAAAATTATTCCTTTCGTATGTATGTATGTTTATTCAGGTATACACAAATACAGTTACATAGATTATCATACATAACAACATATGTGTAGAGAACCTAGGATAACCCAAAAAAGTCAGAGTGACTTATTTCCATTGCCTTCACTCAGAGCATCATTTCTTCTCAAAATGTTACATGAGAATGGGAGTGTTCTTCTTTATTTATTCTACCATATCAATGTAGAGACAACCTGTACACAATGTAACTTGTACACAAACCAGACGTGTACACTTTGTTTACAAAACTTACCTTCGCCTGGTTTGTTTACATAACTCTGCGCCTGTACTCTCTCATGCACTCATTCTTTCTCTCTCATTTATTCGTTTTATCTCATTTACTTACTCCTGACCCTACATTAAGACTACAAATATTTTAAGGTAAGTAATGAGTGAACTGTATATACATTTTATCGCTCTGGGAGGCTTAACCCTTTGACTGTCGCGGCCGTATATATACGTTTGCGAGGTACCGTGTTTGACGTATATATACTCATAAATTCTAGCGGCTTCAAATCAGGCAGGAGAAAGCTAGTAGGCCCACATGTGAGAGAATGGGTCTGTGTGGTCAGTGTGCACCACATAAAAAAAATCCTGGAGCACGCAGTGCATAATGAGAAAAAAAAAACTCCGACCGTTTTTTTTAATTAAAATGCCGACTTTGTGGTCTATTTTCCTATAGTATTTGTGGTTGTATTCTCGTTTTCTTGGTCTCATTTGATAGAATGGAAACTATATTATAGAAATGGAGGTGATTTTGATTAATTTTACTATAAAAAGAACCTGGAAATGGAGCACAAAGTACAGGAAATGTTTGATTTTTGCCGATGTTCAAAAGTGAACAAATGATGTCATTGTCCAATAAATGTCCAAATAGCCATTCTAATACGCAGTCATGAATGGGTTGATGTAATTTTTACAATTATTACAGTATTGCAGTAGTCTGCATAACAGTAAATCTTCTATTTTTTGTTTGAATAAAATTTCAAAATAAAAAGCAAGAGTAATATCACAGGGACCTGGAGACATGACTGATGAACAAAGAAAATGTTATTTTAGAGCCAGGAATGTCTGCATTGTTCATTCTGGACCTTATTTTGAAATTGTCGTATTTTTTAATTTTCGTGAAATTGGCCAAATTGCAAATTTCTGACCATGTTATTGGGTAGTTGAAATCGGTAAATGGGCAGTTTCTTGTACTCAATCGATAGAAAAAATAGAGTTCTGAAGAAATAGTTATGAGTTTGGTTGACTGGAATAACGGAATTAGCCGAAAATAGGGCTCAAAGTGGGCGAAATTGCCGATTTTTAAATATCGCCGAAGTCGCTAACTTCGCGAGAGCATAATTCCGTCAGTTTTCCATCAAATTTCGTTTTTTTGGTGTCTTTACAATCGGGAAAAGATTCTCTATCATTTCATAAGAAAAAATAATTTTTTTTTTTTTCGAATATTTTGCGACACCAGAAGCAACTTCAGGATTTGGCCCTTCGACAGTCAAAGGGTTAAATATCATGGAATATATGTGTGGGTGGGTTGGCCTGGTATGGTAGCCTGGCTGACTACCATACATACCACACTTGATTTTTTACAATAAATACTATTTGTCTCACCCTAGATTAAGACTATAAATATTTTAAGGTAAGTAATGAGTGCACTATGTGTGTATTGTACTTTTTTATTGTTTTTTGATGCCTGGTTCTATTGCTAACTTAATATATGTTAGTGTAAACTTATTATCTAGTGTTTGTATGCATTTGTAAGTGGAAAAAAAGGGTGTTCCACTTTACGGCGGTTTCCGCTTTATGGCGGTAGCCTGGAACCTAACCAGCCATATAAGTGGGGCCCTACTGTATATACATATGCTTGTACATGTATGTGTAGTGTGACCTAAGTCTAAGTAGAAGTAGCAAGATGTACCTGAAATCTTGCATGTTTATGACACCGAAAAAAGACACCATTAATCCTACCATCATGTAAAACAAATACAGGTTTCCGTTTTACTCTCACTGCCAAGTAATGGCATTATTCTCAACTCGTTCTCAAATTTTTTTTCCGGTATTTAATTTTAATGAAAAACTAGAGTCCATTGGGAACATTGTAGCTGTTGCAGTACTGTACATTATCTTGCCATGCTGAGGTATCAGGCCTGGTTCTTGCATCATAAATATATCATAAATAAAATTTTCAATTCAGTTATTCATATGAAATTAACCTGATAACTTTTTCCATTTAATTCCAGGACTATCTGATAAGCTACCTCCTACCCCAGATACCAGCCCTTCCAAATTTCCAACAGTAGGACATGTAATAGGAAAAGTTTTACCTTCACTTGTGGAAGGAGTTAGAGATGACACTATAAGCCAAGATTCAGGAGTGGGGAGTTCAAATCATCCAAATGAATTCTCTCCACAACCTCCATTGGATGATCATTCATTTGGGGATTTTTCAAGTTCTGTTCCTGATGTTTCAAAGGTGAGTGTTGAACCAAGAAATGAAGCAGGAAACTTGAAAAGCGAAGACGACGACTTTACTAATTTTCAAGCATTTAGTTCTGTTTCCAACATACCACCGAGAGTTAAGGACTCAGAATGTGCAACTATCTCCTCAGATAATGGAAGTGGTGAACATGATCATGTCAACAACTCTAGTCAAATCTTCTCTGCAGTGCCTGAGTGCTATGAGGGTAGTGGCAGAAGATCTAGGAATAGTTTTTCTATGATAGGCACTCCCCCACCTCTTGATTATGTGGCAAATAGTGAGACTCTTGATGATGAATTCTCTAGGTTTTCTCCAAATCTTCCTACTGATAATGATGATTTTGGGGATTTTAAATATAATGAGATGCCAGATATTACCAATGGAGAATTGCCTTTTGCAGAGAAAGTAAATTGCAATAAAAGTTCACCAGTACTTCATAAAAAAGAAAGGTTTACCTTACAAGATTCTGTGAAAAATAAGGAAAGTGCCCCATTAAACATTAAAGAAAGTGTGTCAGCTAATGTAAGTATCATTAAAAATATTACAAATCAGATGAATAATATAGATGAAAACAGTGGTTATTCGAAAACTGAGACAGCGAATGTCATCAATAAAAGTGTTCCTCCTGACTGTATAAGCATAGGTAATGAATTTAGTACCCAGGTTTCTAGAACTTTGGATAAAAATTTGAATATGGGATATGAAACTCAAAGTACTGTGACTACCAATCGGAAAGATGGCATTAGCAGTGTATTTTCCTCTGAAAATGTAGTAGAAAAAGTAAAGAATGAGGTTATGGATGCTGGTAGTGTAGAAGAGCATCATTGTATAAAAGCTTCTTGCTCATGTGATAGTGCAGAGAGCCATTGGAAAAATGAAATAGAAGAGCAATTAGATATAAGCAAAGTAAGTGTTGAAAGTTGGACAGACTATGAAAGAGGAGATAAAAAAAATGATTCTGGAGTGGATGCCAATTCAATTTCTAATAAAAGTGCCTGTAATCATGAGGATTATGAATTTAGTGAGGTGAGAACAGAAAAGGGAGAACATGATGGAATTCAGTGCTACAAATCATACACATTGAGGGATAGTGTGGTTTTAAGGGAACATTCTCCAAGTGATATTGAACATTTTGATAAAGCTGATAGTCAAAGTGAATCAGATTTTGGGGACTTCAGTAAAGCAAATGATGAGGATGATGACCTTGATTTTGCTGATCTAAGGGAACAAGTGGAGAATGGCACATTTGGAACAGAGGAAGCTGTACATTTAGCTGATGAAGTTGGCAAATTTTCTGATACTCATATAAACAGTGAAAATGAAGATGAATTTGGTGATTTTAATTCTTCAGCATTTATTGACAGTGAATTTGGAGATTTTGGTAGTGCAAATGTTGGTGATGAGTTCGGAGATTTTGCTGTGCATGAAGCATGTGGTTCATACACTAATCATGATCTCAAGGGTGAATTTGGTGACTTTGATGATCCTGAGGGTACAAGAGACTTTGGGAATTTTACCAAAGCTGCTGGATCAAAAGAGAGGGGCACAGGAGATTTCAGCCCTTCATGGAAGGAGAGCAACTTTGCAACTCCCTGCACAAGTAGCCCTGTTTTAAAAAAGGTTTGGAAAACTCATACTTTTTTTCTAATTTTTAATGTAGGTTTATAGATACACTATTTTCCTTAATATTTGAAAAACATTTTAAAAAATATTCCTTTTCAATTGATGGTTCCTTTAACCCTTTCAGAGCCGGTACCATACTTGTACGGCTTGAGAGCCGGGGTCAGAGCCGTACTTGTATGCGTAAATTCTAGCGCCTTCAAATTGAGCGGAAGAAAGCTGGTAGGCCTACATATGATAGAATGGGTCTGTGTGGTCAGTGTGTGCAGTATAAAAAAAAAATCCCAAAGCTTGCAGTGCGTAACGAGAAAAAAACTCCAACCATGTTTTTAAGAACATAAGAACATAAGAATTGATGAGGGAAAAAAGGTGAGTGGTGCGTTGAGGTATATGTGGAGTCAAAAAACGTTATCTATGGAGGCAAAGAAGGGAATGTATGAAAGTATAGTAGTACCAACACTCTTATATGGGTGTGAAGCTTGGGTGGTAAATGCAGCAGCGAGGAGACGGTTGGAGGCAGTGGAGATGTCCTGTTTAAGGGCAATGTGTGGTGTAAATATTATGCAGAAAATTCGGAGTGTGGAAATTAGGAGAAGGTGTGGAGTTAATAAAAGTATTAGTCAGAGGGCAGAAGAGGGGTTGTTGAGGTGGTTTGGTCATTTAGAGAGAATGGATCAAAGTAGAATGACATGGAAAGCATATAAATCTATAGGGGAAGGAAGGCGGGGTAGGGGTCGTCCTCGAAAGGGTTGGAGAGAGGGGGTAAAGGAGGTTTTGTGGGCAAGGGGCTTGGACTTCCAGCAAGCGTGCGTGAGCGTGTTAGATAGGAGTGGATGGAGACGAATGGTACTTGGGACCTGACGATCTGTTGGAGTGTGAGCAGGGTAATATTTAGTGAAGGGATTCAGGGAAACCGGTTATTTTCATATAGTCGGACTTGAGTCCTGGAAATGGGAAGTACAGTGCCTGCACTTTAAAGGAGGGGTTTGGGATATTGGCAGTTTGGAGGGATATGTTGTGTATCTTTATATGTGTATGCTTCTAGACTGTTGTATTCTGAGCACCTCTGCAAAAACAGTGATAATGTGCGAGTGTGGTGAAAGTGTTGAATGATGATGAAAGTATTTTCTTTTTGGGGATTTTCTTAATTTTTTTTTTTTTTTGGTCACCCTGCCTCGGTGGGAGACGGCCGACTTGTTGGAAAAAAAAAAAAAAAAAAAAAGAACATAAGAAAGGAGGAACACTGCAGGAGGCCTGGCCCATACTAGGCAGGTTCTTTACAATTCATCCCACTAACAAAACATTTGCCCAACCCAATTTTCAATGCCACCCAAGAAATAAGCTCTGATGTGAAAGTCCCACTCAAATTCAACCCCTCCCACTCATGTACTTATCCAACCTAAATTTGAAACTACCCAAAGTCCCAGCCTCAATAACCCAACTAGGTAGACTGTTCCACTCATCTACTACCCTATTTCCAAACCAATACTTTACTATGTCCTTTCTAAATCTAAACTTATCTAATTTAAATCCATTACTGCGGGTTCTCTCTTGGAGAGACATCCTCAAGACCTTATTAATATCCCCTTTATTAATACCTATCTTCCACTTATACACTTCGATCAGGTCTCCCCTCATTCTTCGTCTAACAAGTGAATGTAACTTAAGAGTCTTCAATCTTTCTTCATAAGGAAGATTTCTAATGCTATGTATTAATTTAGTCATCCTACGCTGAATGTTTTCTAACGAATTTATGGCCATTCTGTAATATGGAGACCAGAACTGAGCTGCATAATCTAGGTGAGGCCTTACTAATGATGTATAAAGCTGCAGCATGACCTCTGGACTTCTGTTGCTTACACTTCTTGATATAAATCCCAGTAATCTATTTGCCTTATTACGTACGCTTAGGCATTGCTGTCTTGGTTTAAGGTTGCTGCTCACCATAACCCCCAAGTCCTTTTCTCAATCTGTATGGCTAAGTTCTACATCATTTAACTTAGAAGTACTAGGGTTATGGGCACTCCCAAGCTTCAGAACCTTGCATTTATCTACATTGAACTGCATCTGCCACTTTTCTGACCAAGAATAGAGTTTGTTTAAATCCTCCTGAAGTTCCATAACATCTACGCTTGAATCGATTATCCTACCTATCTTTGTGTCATCGGCGAATTTGCTCATATCACTAGTAATTCCCTCATCAAGATCATTGATATATATTATAAACAACAACGTGCCCAAGACTGATCCCTGTGGAACTTGTTACAGATCCCCACTCGGATTTAACCCCATTTATGGACACACTCTGCTTCCTGTCAGTGAGCCATGACTCGATCCACGAGAGCACTTTTCCCCCAATGCCATGAGCTGCCACTTTCTTTAACAGTCTATGGTGCGGAACTCTATCAAAAGCCTTACTAAAATCTAAGTAAATAATATCAAATTCTTTATCGTGGTCAACAGCCTCAAAAGCTTTACTGAAGAAAGTTAATAAATTAGTTAGACAAGACCGGCCTCTTGTGAATCCATGCTGAGTATCATTAATCAAGCTATGCTTATCGAGATGGCTTCTTATAATCTCAGCTATAATTGACTAGTAATTTGCCTACAATTGAGGTCAGGCTTATTGGGCGGTAATTTGACGGTAACGACTTGTCCCCTGTTTTAAAAATAGGAATTACATTAGCCATCTTCCACATATCAGACACTACACCTGTTTGAAGAGATAAATTAAAAATATTAGTTAATGGTTCACAGAGTTCCATTTTGCATTCCTTAAGAACCCTTGAAAAAACCTCATCAGGACCCGGCGACTTATTTTGCTTCAGTCGGTCTATCTGCTTCACAACCATTTCACTAGTGACTGTAATGTTACATAATTTATCTTCTTCTAGCCAATTATAAAATTAATTACTGGAATATTGTTAGTGTCTTCCTGTGTAAAAACTGAGAGAAAATAATTATTTAAAATCGAGCACATTTCATTCTCTTTGTCAGTAAGGTGCCCATAGTTATTTTTAAGGGGACCTATCTTATCTCTAACTTTTGTTCTATAGACCTGGAAAAAACTTTTTGGGTTAGTTTTAGAATCCCTAGCAACTTTAATTTCATAGTCCCTTTTAGCTTTTCTTATCCCCTTTTTAATGTCCCTCTTAATGTCAATATACTGATTCATAAGATGACCCTCACCTCTTTTGATACGCCTATAAATTCCTTTCTTATGCCCTAGTAGATATTTGAGCCTATTATTCATCCATTTTGGGTCATTTCTATTTGATCTAATTTCTTTATATAGGATAAACGTTCTTTGAGCAGCATGTATAGTGTTCAGAAAACTGTCATATTGATAGCTCTCTTCGTTACCCCAGTCAACAGTTGATAAGTGTTCTCTAAGCCCATCGTAATCTGCTAAGCGAAAATCTGGGACTGTTACTGAGTTATCGCTACTATCGTACTTCCATTCAATGCTAAATGTAATTGATTTGTGGTCGCTAGCACCCAGTTCCTCTGAAATTTCTAAATTATTAACAAGGGATTCATTGTTTGCCATAACTAAGTCAAGCAGGTTATTTCCCCTTGTAGGCTCTGTCACAAACTGCTTCAAAAAACAATCCTGAACTACTTCTAAGAAGTCGTATGATTCTAAATTCCCAGTCAAGAAATTCCAATCAATATGACTAAAGTTAGTCTCCTAGAATTACTACATTATCGTGCCTTGTGGCCTTAACAATTTCCTCCCATAGTAGTCTCCCTTGGTCCCTATCTAAGTTTGGGGGACGGTATATCACTCCTAAAATCAGTTTTCCATGTCCCTCTGAAAATTCTATCCAAACAGACTCTGTATGTGTTACTTCAGACTTAATACCCGTTTTTATGCAACACTTCAAGCGATCTCGGACATGCAATGCCACCCCACCCCCCTTCCCGATACTTTATCTACTTGGAACAATTTAAAACCCTGAATATGACATTCCGCAGGCATGTCCCGACTTTTTGAATTAAACCACGTCTCAGTTAAGGCAAATACATCAATGTTCCCTGCACTAGCAACTAATCTCAACTCGTCCATCTTATTCCTAGCACTACGGCAATTAGCATAATAAGCATTGAAAGACTCTCCTTTCTCTTTACCCTTCCTGCTCATTTCTGTTTTTCTACTAAACCTATTACTGTCCTTATCACCCAAGGTCACTGGCTTTTCAATATCTACCTCGTTCTGCTTATTACTAGTTCCCCTAGAACTCGTAATATTACTACACTGGGACTTCAATGTTTTCCTGCCAAAACCCATACCACTAACTATTCCTAGTTTAAAGTCCTAACAGCTCCCTCCACTGCAGTTGCCAGTGCTCCCACCCCACACCTAGATAAGTGAACCCCATCCCTGGCATACATATCATTTCCGATATAGAAGAGGTCCCAGTTGTCAACGAATGTTACCGCATTTTCCTTACAGTATTTGTCCAGCCAGCAATTGACACCAATTGCCCTGGACAACCATTCATTTCCAACTCCTCTCCTTGGCAAAACACCACATATGACAGGGTTCCCACCCTTACTCCTAATTATTTCTATTGCTGACCTATACCTGCTAATCAGGTCTTCACTCCTACGTCTGCCAACATCGTTACCTCCAGCACTGAGACAGATAATAGGATTGCTCCCATTACCTCTCATGATGTCATCCAGACGGCTAACAGTATCCTCCATCCCAGCCCCAGGAAAGCAAACTCTCTGTCTCCTACTCCTGTCCTTCAAACAGAACGCCCTATCCATATACCTAACTTGGCTATCCCCAACAACAACAATATTCTTACCTTCCTTAATGTCTTTCGTCGTGACGTTCCCAGTAGTCGACTCACATTCGTCGGGTAGCACTGAGAATGTATTAGATGTTTCCACAACAGTTTCCACGGCAGTCTTTCTTCTTCATCGTTTCTACCTTTCCATTCGTCTTCTTGATCGTCAACTTCGTTCCCTGCTGTCCAGCCACTGACCAGTTTCCCTTCTTGACCTGAGGACTCAAAACAGGAGGACTACTTTGAATCTTCTTGTTTTCCTCGGTCAGTCGCTGAATCTCCATCTTCGCCATCCTCAATTCTTCCTTAACCCTTTGAGGGTTTTCGTCGTACTAGTACGTCTTACGTGTAGGGGTTTTTGACGTACTAGTACTCATAAATTCTAGCGGCCTCAAATCTAGTGGGAGAAAGCTGGTAGGCCTTCATATGAAAGAATGGGTCTATGTGGTCAGTGTGCACAGTCTAAAAAAAATCCTGCAGCACACAGTGCATAATGAGAAAAAAAAAACTTTGACCATTTTTTTTAATAAATCAGCGACTTTGCAGTGTATTTTTGTATGGTATTTATTGTTGTATTCTAGTTTTCTTGGTCTCATTTTATAGAATGGAAGACATATTACAGAAATTGAGATGATTTTGACTGGTTTTACAAAGAAAGGTGCCTTGAAATTGAGCTCAAAGTAGGAGAAATGTTCGATTTTTACCAAACTTCAAAAGTAAACAAATCGTGCCAAGCGTGCAATACACGTCAACTGGTGAGTCTAATATTCTTTCACAAGTGCACCAATAATATTTATACCATTTTTTACACTAATGCAGTAGTCTGCATAACAGTAAATCTTATATTTTTTGTGAAAATAAAAATTCAAAGTGGAAAGCAAAAGAATATAAGAGGGGCCTTGAGACGTGACTAATGACTAGAGGAAATGTCATTTTAGTGCCAGGAATGTCTTTCTTGTTTATTCTGGACCCTATTCGGAAATTGGCATCTTTTGAAATTTGTGTGAAATTGGCAAAATTGCTAAATTCTGACCACTGTACTGGATAGTTGAATTTCATAAATGAGTGGTTTCTTGCACCCATTCGATAGAAAAAATGGAGTTCTAGCGAAATATTCATGTTTTTTGTCGACTAGTACAGTGAAATTGGCCGAAAATGGGGCTCAAAGTGGGCAAAATCGCCGATGCGTAAACATCGCCGAGACCGCTAACTTTGCGAGAGCATAATTCCGTAAGTTTTCTATCAAATTTCATACTTTTGGTGTCTTTATGATCGGGAAAAGATTCTCTATCTTTTCATAAGAGATAATAATTTTTTTTTTTTTTTAAATTTGGCCGACCCTGAGAACGAGTTTCGGAGAGGGCCTGTCGACCCTCAAAGGGTTAAGCTGTTGGTTAAGTTGCTCGATGGAGGGCATCTTGCTTCAATTCGTAGAGAGCGCGCAAACAGGTCTTCACAGAGCTAAGTACACGTCACCACTGTGCTAAGTACACGTCACCACTGAGCTAAGTACACGTCACCACTGAGCTAAGTACACGTCACCACTGAGCTAAGTACACGTCACCACTGAGCTAAGTACACGTCACCACTGAGCTAAGTACACGTCACCACTGAAAACACCGGCTTTGCAGTGTATTTTCATATAGTATTTATGATTGTATTCTCATTTTCTTGGTCTTGTTTGATAGACTGGAAGATACATTACAGAAATAGAGATGATTTTGATTGGTTTCACAATGAAAAGTACCTTGAAATTGAGCAGAAATGTTCGATTTTTGCCAATGTTCAAGCGTAAGCAAATCGAGCAATGCGTCCAATACACGTCAACTGGTAAGTCTAATGTTCTTTCACAAGTGCATTGATATTATGTATACCATTTTTATAATAATGCAGTAGTCTGCATGACGGTAAACCTTCTATTTTTTTGTGAATAATAACTTAAAATGGAAAACGAGTAATATAAGAGAGGCTGGGAGACATGACTAATGAACAGAGAAAATGTTATTTTAGTGCCAGGAATGTCTGTCTTGTTTATTCTGGACCCTATTTTGAAATTGGGATCTTTGGAAATTTGTGTGAAATTGGCCAAATTACCAAATTTTGACAACTTCACAGGGTGGTTGAAATCAGTAAATGAGTGGTTTCTTGTACTCATTTGATAGAACAAATGGAGTTCTAGCGAAATAGCTATGATTTTAGTTGACTGGAACATTAGAATTGGCCAAAAATAGGGCTCAAAGTGGGCAAAATCGCCGATGCGTAAATATTGTAGAGACCACTAACTTCGCGAGAGCATAATTTCATAAGTTTTCCACCAAATTTTTGGTGTCCTTACCATTGGGAAAAGATTCTCTATCATTTCATAAATTTTTTTTTTTCCGACCCTCGGAGCGAGTTCAGGACCCTGAAAGGGTTAATTTTAAGGTTCTGTTGTTCCCTGTACAGTACTTTTTTACTTACAATTTGCCTCAGAATTTTTGAGTTCCTCTCTTAGATATAGTATGAGGTTTTATATTGTTTCCTAGCCTCAAGGGAGGTTTCTTGAAGTTGGTGAGGGTCTCTTGCTCCAAAGAATTGGACCTACTCTTCTCTTGGATGAAACCTGAATGCCTCCCATTTCCCAGGTACTGTATAGTCCCTGCGAGTTAGAGCTCCCCTTCTAAACATAATTATATATTGTTTCTTAACCCTTTCAGGGTTTCGGACGTACTGGTACGGCTTATGGGGTGATTAGCGTTAACACATGAACTTTTTTATTTTTCGTTCGATTTCTTTCATTTTTTTTGTACGTAAAGAAGCACCTTTCAATAGTAATGTGACCAAGTTTCAATAAGATAGCTCAAAAAACAACTGAGAAAAAAATTATTTACTAATAATCATACATATTAAACAGTAACTTCGTAATGGGACTTGGAGAAGCTGTTTTGGCATTATCTACGCATAAAACAATGCTAAACTGTATTTCCAATGATTATCCTTTCTGTAATTTATCCTTTCTTCATTCTTAAAAAAAATAAAGTTTGTATGGTTTTGACATTCAGCCAAATATCTGACTTTTGCCCTCACAAAAATAAAAAACAAATTATGATATCTCAAAAAGCTAACCACTAGCTTGTAAAACAATCTTTCCTTTATGTTCTCTGTGAATTTCATTACATTCCTGCTATTATTAACGAATTTAGTGGCTCATATATGTGAATAACTTACTTCCGAGATAATCCGCGAAACAGCCGGACCACCGATTTTTTTTTTTTCGAGAAAATAACATTTTTCTGTCTTATACTGCATTATGAGTGTATATCATAGTTACCCATGTTCGTTTTCTTTAATATAAGGACCCTGGAGGTGAAAGAAAGAGAATGGAAGCCCCCCCTCTGAGAATGGGAATCTATTATTCCCGATGGAGCGCTCTGAGAATATGCCATATATTATTCATTCTGGAGTATTTACCATATTTCTTTGTTATTTATATTGTTTATTATGTCATATTAGATCAATTGTGATAGATAAATAAGCCGTAGAAGCTATAATAGCGTTATATTGAGCCATATTCCTCGGCCACCCCGAGACTGGAATTTTCCATGACGTCAGCAAAATGGTGTCGGGAGGTTCCTGGTTGGTTGGAACTCTACGTATAAGTCCCACCCACTGTATTATGATGCCAAATCGTCAATTATTATCTTAGAAAGAATAATACAATAAATACACAAAAAAAACGGGAAAAAAAAAAATTGACGACAGGTGAGCACACCTGCTGCGGGTGGTGACGTCACCCTAGGTGTTTTAAATAACCATAATTCCTTGTAGGAATGTCGTAGAACAATGATTCTGGTACCATTGTGTTGCCAGAGAGTTAAGCTATTTTTCTATAAGATTAACTCAGTTTGTGAATTTTTCGACAATTTTTCGTTCGCGCTGAGTAGGTGCTAATTACTCCTTATGCACCAGGGTTTTTGATGTACTAGCACGCCTAAATTCTAGCGCCCTCAAATCTAGTGAGAGAAAGCTGGTAGGCCTACATATGAAAGAATGGGTCTATGTGGTCAGTGTGTGCAGTATAAAAAAAATCTTGCAGCACACAGTGCGTAATGGGAAAAAAAAAAACTGACTGTGTTTTTGGATTAAAACAACAACTTTGCACTGTATTTTTGTATAGTATTTATTGTTGTATTCTAGTTTTCATGGTCTCGTTTTATAGAATGGAAGACATATTACAGAAAATGAGATGTTTTTGACTAGTTTTACAATGAGAAGTACCTTGAAATTGAGCTCAAATGTTCGATTTTTACCAAAGTTCAAAAGTAACAAATCATGCTAAGCGTCCAATAAATGTCAACTGGTGAGTCTAATATTCTTTCACAAGTGTGCTGATATTATTTATATCATTTCTACACTAATGCAGTACATGTAGTCTGCATAACAGTAAATCTTCTATTTTTTGTGAGAATAAAAATTCAAAGTGGAAAGCAAAAGAATGTAAGAGGGGCATGGGGATGTGACTAATGAACAGAGGAAATGTTATTTTAGTGCCAGGAATGTCTTTCTTGTTTATTCTACCCTATTTGGAAATTGGCATCTTTTGAAATTTGTGTGAAATTGGCAAAATTGCTAAATTCTGACCACTGTATTGGATAGTTGAAATCGGTAAATGAGTGGTTTCTTGTACTCAGTCGATAGAGAAAACAGAGTTCTAGTGAAATAGTTATGATTTTTGTTGACTAGTATACTGGAATTGGCCGAAAATAGGGCTCAAAGTGGGCAAAATCGCCGATGCGTGAACATCGTCAAGACCGCTAACTTCGCGAGAGCATAATTCTGTAAATTTTCCATCAAATTTCATACTTTTGGTGTCATTATGATCAGGAAAAGATTCTCTATCTTTTCATAAGAAAAAATAATTTTTTTTTTAAATTTGGGCAACCTTGAGAACAAGTCTGGGAGAGGGCCTGGGGACCCTGATAGGGTTAAACTAGGTACATTTTTGTTATTCCTGACACTTCAATTAAACACAATTCTCAGAGGAGTGGTCTTAGAATCCTTCTTCACTCCGTGATGTGGCAAATAGTGACCATAAATTTTGGCTTGCTCAGGAGGTACCTCTTCTATAAATTTATTAATTAACTGCTCAGCAATTATATCATTATAGCCAGTCAACAATTCTGGCGTCTTACTCAGTTTGCGGAGCTGAGCCTTTAATTGTCCATATGCCATTCTGTAATTAGTGGGCAATTCTGGATGGTTTAGTCTCCATGGAAGTTGTACCCAGTATTGTCCAGATTCAAATTTTACATCTCTCAGGTACTGTTCTTGAGTAAAAGAATTGTCTGGACTTTGTTCATTTACATTTATTCCAATGCTGTCTAATTCCCACAGTTTATGCACTGGCTCAACACCATCCTCTATGAAAGAATTATACTGGGGCACGACTTCATGAGTAAGACACAGTGATAGCATTTATAGTTTCCTCTAGTCATGCATTATTATTACAAGAAATCCTACCATACATTACATGGCCTCCTGCAGTCTTCAAAAGGGTGACACCACATTTCTTTACCATACCTTTTACAAAGGAGGCATAATAGTCACTACCTATCAAAATATTTATTGGGCCTATAGAATCATCATTTACACCTGAAGGTGCTAAATTTACATTATGTGAAAGTCTTTCTGTAGCTTTACTAAGCCCTATTGTAGATGTTTTCTCTGGGAGCCTATCTACAATTACTGCATCAATACGTTTTTTCTCATTGCCCAAACTGACAGTTACATAAACAGTGTCATACAATTGAGCCCTTTTATCTGAGAGAAAACCAGATAATTTTAGAGTTGTAGGATCTCTCATTTGTACCTTCATCCCATTAAGACATTTACGTTTTATGAGAGTGCACTGTGATTCCTGGTCTAATAATGCAGTTACATTTTTTGATTTATGTCTTTTATCATCAATTTTTACCTGTAACACAGGTAAGGCTACATCAGCAAAACCATCATTATTAACATTAGCAGCAATTTTTACATTAGCTACTGTTGTGTCAATATTGTCAACATTATCATTATCAACATTATCATATAGACCCTTACACATGACTATATGGTGTCTTCCTTTGTGACATTGATAACAGTTGTTTAATTTGGCATGACAATCCTTTACATTGTGATTACCTAGACATCTGATATGTCTGTCAAGTTCTTTCAATCTTTCAACTTTATCATTCCATGAATTGTATGCATTGCAATTCCCCTCCCCTCCCTCCCTCCCCTCCCCCCTCCCCCCCCCCCTCCCCACCTCCCCTCCCCTCCCCTCCCCTCCCCTCCCCTCCCCCCTCCCCCCTCACTCCCCTCCCATCCCCTCCCATCCCCTCCCATCCCCTCCCCTCCCCTCCCCTCCCCTCCCTCCCCTCCCTCCCCTCCCTCCCTCCCTCCCCTCCCTCCCTCCCCTCCCCTCCCTCCCCTCCCCTCCCTCCCCTCCCCTCCCCTCCCCACCCCTCCCTCCCCACCCCTCCCTCCCCACCCCTCCCTCCCCACCCCTCCCTCCCCACCCCTCCCTCCCCACCCCTCCCTCCCCACCCCTCCCTCCCCACCCCTCCCTCCCTACCCCTCCCTCCCCACCCCTCCCTCCCCACCCCTCCCTCACCACCCCTCCCTCCCACCCCTCCCTCACCACCCCTCCCCTCCACTCCCCTCCACTCCCCTCCCCACCCATCCCCACCCATCCCCTCCCCTCTCTCCCCTCCCTCCTATACTTCCACATATCCAAAACAGTGCCGGAATCTATAAATACTTTGTATATATTCCAAGACAATAGTAAATGACCAAGGCAGGTGTAATATCCACCTGTCAGTGTGTTTGTGACAATTTGAGTACAATTTCAGTACCTAATACTAGTGTCAGAAGAAAGATTGGTTATGAAATGACAAGAACTACTATAAATTGTAATTATCAGAACATAAAAATTATATAAAATAATATGAAAATAGAAAAAAAGGTATAGCATGGGCAACACTTCTGCAAGCGGCAGGCCTCGATGTTGCTGTCAAGTGAGCATCCAGTGCCAAATTCTCGGCCTCGTATCTCTAAGTACTGACCCTAATTTTTTTTATCCTATAACGCTTAGAAAAATGTGCTCTTTATTCTCATTAAAAGACGATTTTTTTATTTTTCAAAATATTCGGGGCACACGGGTAGTGAAAGTATATATATGCTTGGACCGTTTACGGGTTAATTTACAAATAAGAAATATTTACGCTTTATAAATAAGAAATATTTACACTTACCTTGGAGGAGATGCTGGCAGAGGGCGGCATTGTTGTCATTGGCCCTATTAACCTCCAACGACATTGGAGGAGTTTTGTGCCGTCTTTTTTTCTATCGCTTAATCGCTTAACTTTCTACACTGTTAATGCTGCACTTTATCGCTGGCTGGCGCTATAGCCTTTATTGACTCCTGCTGCTTTAGTATTGTACATATTGTAGAATCACTGAAGAAGGCACATTCTCCCCTCTCTCTCAGCCCTTTACCAAAGGGCTGGCACTAGGAACTTTCTTTGAGCCCATGGTGGTTTATTTCGCAGTCACAAGCACAAAAAACAAAATTTTTGGAACATGTAAAGTAATGCTCATTCGACCACTGAGGCGTGGAGTGGCGGCGTCTGATATGTCTGATTTACAGAACAAGGCCTGATATCTGAAACAAAATTTTGCACAAAAACCGGTTCTAAAAACACAAGTGGAACGTGCGGAAACTGGAGTTTCACTGTATCTCCATGGTATATGTATAATATACCTGCTAGGTAAGTAATTTTTGTGACCCAGTATGTTTCATGGCACTGCAACTACTATACAGGTGAATGTTTTGTTTGGAAAATGCAGGTAAAATTTTCTTTTGGGGGGTACAATTTATACATACAGTATATAGGAGGGCCTCACTTTACAGTGATTCACTAATACAACAGTTTTCAATTATCCCATTCTTCATTTATTCAGACTCTACGAGTAATCTGTGTATTGTATATGCATTTTTTAGGCCTCGCTCTATTGCTCACTTAATTTAGGCTAGTGTAAACATGTTATCAGGCTTTTATTTTATTTTTTTTTTATTATCACACTGGCCGATTCCCACCAAGGCAGGGTGGCCCGAAAAAGAAAAACTTTCACCATCATTCACTCCATCACTGCCTTGCCAGAAGGGTGCTTTACACTACAGTTTTAAACTGCAACATTAACACCCCTCCTTCAGAGTGCAGGCACTGTACTTCCCATCTCCAGGACTCAAGTCCGGCCTGCCGGTTTCCCTGAATCCCTTCATAAATGTTACTTTGCTCACACTCCAACAGCACGTCAAGTATTAAAAACCATTTGTCTCCATTCACTCCTATCAAACACGCTCACGCATGCCTGCTGGAAGTCCAAGCCCCTCGCACACAAAACCTCCTTTACCCCCTCCCTCCAACCCTTCCTAGGCCGACCCCTACCCCGCCTTCCTTCCACTACAGACTGATACACTCTTGAAGTCATTCTGTTTCGCTCCATTCTCTCTACATGTCCGAACCACCTCAACAACCCTTCCTCAGCCCTCTGGACAACAGTTTTGGTAATCCCGCACCTCCTCCTAACTTCCAAACTACGAATTCTCTGCATTATATTCACACCACACATTGCCCTCAGACATGACATCTCCACTGCCTCCAGCCTTCTCCTCGCTGCAACATTCATCACCCACGCTTCACACCCATATAAGAGCGTTGGTAAAACTATACTCTCATACATTCCCCTCTTTGCCTCCAAGGACAAAGTTCTTTGTCTCCACAGACTCCTAAGTGCACCACTCACTCTTTTTCCCTCATCAATTCTATGATTCACCTCATCTTTCATAGACCCATCCGCTGACACGTCCACTCCCAAATATCTGAATACGTTCACCTCCTCCATACTCTCTCCCTCCAATCTGATATTCAATCTTTCATCACCTAATCTTTTTGTTATCCTCATAACCTTACTCTTTCCTGTATTCACCTTTAATTTTCTTCTTTTGCACACCCTACCAAATTCATCCACCAATCTCTGCAGCTTCTCTTCAGAATCTCCCAAAAGCACAGTGTCATCAGCAAAGAGCAGCTGTGACAACTCCCACTTTGTGTGTGATTCTTTATCTTTTAACTCCACGCCTCTTGCCAAGACCCTCGCATTTACTTCTCTTACAACCCCATCTATAAATATATTAAACAACCACGGTGACATCACACATCCTTGTCTAAGGCCTACTTTTACTGGGAAAAAATTTCCCTCTTTCCTACATACTCTAACTTGAGCCTCACTATCCTCGTAAAAACTCTTCACTGCTTTCAGTAACCTACCTCCTACACCATACACTTGCAACATCTGCCACATTGCCCCCCTATCCACCCTGTCATACGCCTTTTCCAAATCCATAAATGCCACAAAGACCTCTTTAGCCTTATATGTTTCACTGTAAACACCTGGTCCACACACCCCCTACCTTTCCTAAAGCCTCCTTGTTCATCTGCTATCCTATTCTCCGTCTTACTCTTAATTCTTTCAATTATAACTCTACCATACACTTTACCAGGTACACTCAACAGACTTATCCCCCTATAATTTTTGCACTCTCTTTTATCCCCTTTGCCTTTATACAAAGGAACTATGCATGCTCTCTGCCAATCACTAGGTACCTTACCCTCTTCCATACATTTATTTATTTATTTATTTATTTATTTCCAATTTGTGCACACATACAGAGGTACAAAAAAAATACAGATAAGAGCAGTATGCCAAAGCCACTTATACTATGCATAGCATTACGGGCTGGCTTAAAATTAACTTAAGATTAACTAAGCAATGATTATTATTATTATTATAATCAAAAAGAAGCGCTAAGCCACAAGGACTATACAGCGCTGCTACTAAGCAATGATGAAATCAGTGATAAAACATTAATGTAAACAGATAACTATAAAGCACAAGTGAGTATTACAAAGACAGGTCATATGGTTGCATTCAGTTAGGTAGTGATTCTGTTAGGTAGTGTATTTAAAAAATAATAAAGTTAGATTGGGTTTTAGGTTTAACATTTATGTGATATAATTGTGAGAAACATTTAATATATACAATTTATAATGTTCAGTTATTCAGTATTTATTTGGTTTTGGGTGAGTAAGTAATCTTTGAGAAGAGACTTGAATTTATAAACAGGTAGTGTTTCTTTTATATTTACAGGTAATGAATTCCAGATTTTAGGACCTTTTATGTGCATTGAGTTTTTGCATAGTGTGAGATGGACACGAGGAACATCAAAGAGTGATCTGTGCCTTGTGTTATGGTCATGTGTTCTGTTGAGGTTGGCAAGGAGATGTTTGAGGGGAGGGTTAATATCAGAGTTAAGTGTTCTATGTATGTAATAGGTGCAGTAATAAGTATGGATGTTTTGTATGGTGAGTAGGTTTAGTGTATTGAATATTGGTGGAGTGTGCTGCCTGTAGTGAGAATTTGTTATCATTCTAACTGCAGCCTTTTGTTGGGTAATTAGTGGTCTGAGATGGTTAATTGTTGTTGAGCCCCATGCACAAATTCCATAGGTGAGATAGGGGTAAATAAGAGAGTGATATAGGGCCAGGAGGGCTGACTGTGGAACATAGTACCGTATCTTCGATAGTATGCCTACAGTCTTGGAAATTTTCTTAGAAATTTGATGTATATGTGTATGAAATTTGAGTCTATTATCAAGGTGGATTCCTAAGAATTTTCCCTCTGTTAGTTTTGTGATAGGTGATCCATTTATCATTATGTTAAGAGGGACATCTGTAGCTCTGTTACCAAACTGAATGAAGTAGGTTTTGTCAATGTTTAGTGTAAGTTTGTTAGTCCTCATCCAGGTAGATATTTTCTGTAATTCGGTATTTACAGTATTGGCTAGCGTGACTGGGCTCGGGTGAGAGAATACGTATGTAGTGTCATCTGCAAATAGTGTGGGTTTGAGTAATTGCGAAGCATTTGGAAGGTCGTTTATGTATAGGAGAAAGAGAAGAGGGCCAAGGACACTTCCCTGTGGGACACCAACTGTAATTGGTTGTGCAGAAGAGTTTGCCCCATTTGCGTACACATATTGGCTTCTGTTGCTGAGGTAAGACTTGAGGTAGTTGAGGGAGTGCCCTCTTATACCATAGTGTGACAATTTTACGTGGAGCAAGTCATGGTCAACTGTATCAAAAGCTTTACATAAGTCAATGAAGATCCCCAGTGGGACTTCTTTTTTCTCTATTGCAGTGTATATATGTTCTAGCATGTGTATAATAGCATCATTAGTATTTTTATTAGGCCTGAATCCAAATTGGCAGGGGTTGAGTATGTTTTGGGAGATAAGGTAGGAGTAGATTCGTTTATGAATTAATTTTTCGAAGATTTTTGAGAGAGGGTGTAAGTTGGATATTGGCCTATAGTTATTCAACTCTGTTTGGTCTCCTCCTTTGTGGATCGGGGTGACCCTTGCTATTTTGAGTACTGTAGGGAAGGTGGAGGATTCAATGGATTTGTTAAAGAGTGTTGCAATGATTGGTGATAGCACTTGTGACACTTTTTTGTATATAAGGGGTGGTAAGGTATTTAAATCTCCTGCCTTGTTTTTTAAATAATTGCACCAACCACTCCAAAACTATATCCCCACCTGCTTTTAACATTTCTATCTTTATCCCATCAATCCCGGCTGCCTTACCCCCTTTCATTTTACCTACTGCCTCACGAACTTCCCCCACACTCACAACTGGCTCTTCCTCACTCCTACAAGATGTTATTCCTCCTTGCCCTATACACGAAATCACAGCTTCCCTATCTTCATCAATATTTAACAATTCCTCAAAATATTCCCTCCATCTTCCCAATACCTCTAACTCTCCATTTAATAACTCTCCTCTCCTATTTTTAACTGACAAATCCATTTGTTCTCTAGGCTTTCTTAACTTGTTAATCTCACTCCAAAACTTTTTCTTATTTTCAACAAAATTTGTTGATAACATCTCACCCACTCTCTCATTTGCTCTCTTTTTACATTGCTTCACCACTCTCTTAACCTCTCTCTTTTTCTCCATATACTCTTCCCTCCTTGCATCACTTCTACTTTGTAAAAACTTCTCATATGCTAACTTTTTCTCCCTTACTACTCTCTTTACATCATCATTCCACCAATCGCTCCTCTTCCCTCCTGCACCCCCTTTCCTGTAACCACAAACTTCTGCTGAACACTCTTAACACTACATTTTTAAACCTACCCCATACCTCTTCGACCCCATTGCCTATGCTCTCATTAGCCCATCTATCCTCCAATAGCTGTTTATATCTTACCCTAACTGCCTCCTCTTTTAGTTTATAAACCTTCACCTCTCTCTTCCCTGATGCTTCTATTTTCCTTGTATCCCATCTACCTTTTACTCTCAGTGTAGCTACAACTAGAAAGTGATCTGATATATCTGTGGCCCCTCTATAAACATGTACATCCTGAAGTCTACTCAACAGTCTTTTATCTACCAATACATAATCCAACAAACTACTGTCATTTCGCCCTACATCATATCGTGTATACTTATTTATCCTCTTTTTCTTAAAATATGTATTACCTATAACTAAACCCCTTTCTATACAAAGTTCAATCAAAGGGCTCCCATTATCATTTACACCTGGCACCCCAAACTTACCTACCACACCCTCTCTAAAAGTTTCTCCTACTTTAGCATTCAGGTCCCCTACCACAATTACTCTCTCACTTGGTTCAAAGGCTCCTATACATTCACTTAACATCTCCCAAAATCTCTCTCTCTCCTCTGCATTCCTCTCTTCTCCAGGTGCATACACGCTTATTATGACCCACTTCTCGCATCCAACCTTTACTTTAATCCACATAATTCTTGAATTTACACATTCATATTCTCTTTTCTCCTTCCATAACTGATCATTTAACATTACTGCTACCCCTTCCTTTGCTCTAACTCTCTCAGATACTCCAGATTTAATCCCATTTATTTCCCCCCACTGAAACTCTCCTACCCCCTTCAGCTTTGTTTCGCTTAGAGCCAGGACATCCAACTTCTTTTCATTCATAACATCAGCAATCATCTGTTTCTTGTCATCCGCACTACATCCACGCACATTTAAGCATCCCAGTTTTATAAAGTTTTTCTTCTTCTCTTTTTTAGTAAATGTATACAGGAGAAGGGGTTACTAGCCCATTGCTCCCGGCATTTTAGTCGCCTCATACGACACGCATGGCTTACGGAGGAAAGATTCTTTTCCACTTCCCCATGGACAATAGAAGAAATAAAAAAGAACAAGAGCTATTTAGAAAAAGGAGAAAAACCTAGATGTATGTATATATATATATGCATGTGCGTGTCTGTGAAGTGTGACCAAAGTGTAAGTAGGAGTAGCAAGATATCCCTGTTATCTAGCGTGTTTATATACATTTTATATACATTTGAAAGTGAAAAAAGGCTATGATTCACTTTAGAGCAATTTTTCGCTCTTCAGCAGTAGCCCGGAACCTAACCTGTTGCACAAGTGGGACCCTCCTGTATTCAGTTAAAACAATATCATGGAAAATTTCTGTCCAAAGAAGGTCTAGGCGAAATATGCATGTTTTCACTTTCCAGCTGACCTTTAGGGAGGTCTCCAGTTCTTAGAAGGATCAAAATCAAGATACGTACAGTGGAACCCCGGATTTCATACTTAATCTGCTCTAGAAGGTCGGTCTAAATCCGAAGCGTATGAAAGCTGAAGCAATATTTCCCATAAGAAATACTGTAATCTAAATGCAATTAATCCATTCCAGACACCCAAAAATATTAACAAAATATACGTTTTTTAAAGAATAACTATAGTTTTTCTTACAGAAAACAATGAGAAGTAAATATAAAGGACTAATTTTAATGATAAATGAACATTACATACTTTTATTGAAGACTCGTGTTGGCGTATTGAAGAAGGCGAGGAGGGGAGAGAGAGTCGAGGTTATTGTTTGGAAGGGAAATCCCCCTCCATTAGGACTTCAAGTATCAAAGCCTTCCCTGGGGTTACTTCCCTTCTTTGTCTTTTACTGGCACTGGACCCTGGTTGCCCTAAACATCTGTCCAGAGAGCTCTGTTTCTGGCATCTCTTTAAGATTTGCCTAAAATGGGACAAGGTATTGTCATGAACATGTTGCAGATATGGCCTGTATGAGCTTGGTCAGGGTGATGTTTTTCAATAAAAGTTTGCAACTCATTCCACTTTGCGCGCACGTCCTTAATCACTGAAGAAGGCGCCTTCTCCCCTCTCTCTTCCTCCTCCTCTGAAGCAATTTCCTTAGCTGTGGTCTGTTACTGTTCCAGATGAAGGTCTTGCAGCTCTTTCCATATGTCCTAGCAAGCTCGGCTAAGCGTTCGCCACTTTCATATTTTTCTGCAATCTCTTTCTTGAATTCTGTTGTGTTTCTCACCTTCTTTACCAAAGGGCTGGCACTAGAAACTTTCTTTGGGCCCATGGTGGCTTATTTTGCAGTCACAATCAATAAATAAGCACAAAAATTGCGAAATATTTTGGATGAATGCTCACTCAACCAGTGACAGAGCCAAACTGAGGCAGCATCCCAGGCAGGTGGATGTGTCTGATACATATGATTTCCGGGTGGAGTTACGAAATCTGAAGCAAAATTTCGCCCAGAAAAGTGTTCTAAATCCGAAACATACAATATGCGGTGTGTACGAAATCCAGGGTTCCACTGTACAGTGGACCCCCGGTTAACGATTTTAATCCGTGCAAGAGGGCTCATCGTTATGCGAAATAATCGTTATGCGAATCAATTTTCCCCATAAGAAATAATGGAAATAAAATTAATCCGTGCAAGACGCCCAAAAGTATGAAAAAAATTTTTTTTTACCACATGAAATGTTAATTTTAATACACACAAACTGAAAAAGGCATGCACAATTAAATGACACTTACTTTTATTGAAGATCTGGTGATGATTGATGGGATGGGAGGAGGGGAGAGAGTGTGTTAGTGTTTAGAAGGGGAATCCCCTTCCATTAGGACTTGAGGTAGTAAGTCCTTTTCTGGGGTTACTTCCCTTCTTCTTTTAATGCCACTAGGGCCAGCTTCAGAGTCACTGGACTTCTTTCGCACAAGATATCTGTCCATAGTGGCCTGTACCTCTCGTTCCTTTATGACTTGCCTAAAGTGTTTCACAACATTGTCAGTGTAATAATCACCAGCACGGCTTGCAATAGCTGTGTGAGGGTGATTTTCATCCATGAAGGTTTGCACTTCAAGCCACTTTGCACAGATTTCCTTAATCTTTGAAGTAGGCAACTTCTTCAATTTCTCTCTCCCCTCCTCCGAAGCAATTTCCTCAGGTGTGGCCTCTTGCTGTTGAAGTTGATCTAGCAGCTCATCAGTGGTTAGTTCTTCATTGTCCTCCTCCACCAACTCTTCCACATCCTCCCCACTAACCTCCAACCCCAAGGACTTTCCCAATGCCACAATGGATTCCTCAACTGGCACAGGATTCTCAGGGTTAGCCTCAAACCCTTCAAAATCCCTTTTGTCTACACATTCTGGCCACAGTTTCTTCCAAGCAGAGTTCAAGGTCCTCTTTGTCACTTCCTCCCAAGCCTTACCTATAAGGTTTACACAATTGAGGATATTAAAGTGATCTCTCCAAAACTCTCTTAGAGTCAGTTGAGTTTCTGAGGTCATTACAAAGCACCTTTCAAACAGAGCTTTTGTATACAGTTTCTTGAAGTTGGAAATAACCTGCTGGTCCATGGGCTGCAGGAGAGGAGTGGTATTAGGAGGCAAAAACTTCACCTTAATGAAGCTCATGTCCCCATAAAGTCGCTCTGACACGTCTGTAGGATGACCAGGGGCATTGTCTAACACCAGGAGGCACTTAAGTTCTAATTTCTTTTCAGTTAGGTAATTTTTCACATTGGGGGCAAATGCATGGTGTAACCAGTTATAGAAAAATTCCCTAGTGACCCATGCCTTACTGTTTGCCCTCCACAGCACACACAAATTATCCTTGAGGACATTCTTTTGCCTGAACGCTCTGGGAGTTTCAGAGTGATACACTAATAAAGGCTTCACTTTGCAATCACCAGTAGCATTGGCACACATGAGAAGAGTAAGCCTGTCTTTCATAGGCTTATGTCCTGGGAGTGCCTTTTCCTCCTGAGTAATGTAGGTCCTGCTTGGCATTTTCTTCCAGAACAGGCCTGTTTCATCACAATTAAACACTTGTTCAGGTTTCAGTCCTTCAGTTTCTATGTACTCCTTGAATTCCTGCACATATTTTTCAGCCGCTTTGTGGTCCGAACTGGCAGCCTCACCATGCCTTATCACACTATGGATGCCACTACGCTTCTTAAATCTCTCAAACCAACCTTTGCTGGCCTTAAATTCACTCACATCATCACTAGTTGCAGGCATTTTTTTAATTAAATCGTCATGCAACTTCCTAGCCTTTTCACATATGATCGCTTGAGAG
This sequence comes from Cherax quadricarinatus, assembly GCF_038502225.1. Lineage (NCBI taxonomy): Eukaryota > Metazoa > Arthropoda > Malacostraca > Decapoda > Parastacidae > Cherax > Cherax quadricarinatus. Next base: position 1,805,504 of record NC_091341.1, read on the forward strand.
ACGCTATCTCCTGCTATCTGTTTTTCATTTATCCACACCAATAAGAGTCTCTCAACATCTTCCATCAATTGCGATCTTTGTTTCGAAAACACAGTTGAACCTTTGGCAAGAACAGCTTCCTTGATTGTCTTTCTGGTGCCCACAATAGTAGCGATGGTTGATTGGGGTTTCTTGTACAGCTTGACTAGGTCGGCTATACGCACTCCACTTTCATACTTATCAATTATCTCTTTCTTCATCTCTATAGTAATTCTTACCCTTTGAGGTGTAGGGTTGGCACTAGAAGCTTTCTTGGGGCCCATGGTCACTTATTTTCCAGAAACAGCACCGAAAATACTGTAATAATACGAAATATTCCGAGTGTATGCTTGGATGTTACCGCGGAGGCTGGCTGGTAAACAATGGGACGGAGCGGCACATGTGAGGCTGGCTGAGGGCACATTGGACGCGTCTCGGACGAAAATCGGTATGCGGGTTTTTAATCGGTATGCGGGGCAAAAATTTGGCGATAAAAGTAATCGTTATGCGGAAAAATCGCTATGCGATGCCATCGTTATGCGGGGGTCCACTGTATATGAAAAATAGTCTGTTTTATTTGTCAATCATTTCCTCGTACATTTTTTTTTTTTAACAAGTTGGCTGTCTCCCACCGCGGCAGGGTGACCCGAAAAAGAAAGAAAATCCCCAAAAAGAAAATACTTTCATCATCATTCAACACTTTCACTTCACTCACACATAAACACTTTTTGCAGAGGTGCTCAGAACACAACAGTTTAGAAGCATATACATATAAAGATACACAACATATCCCTCCAAACTGATAATATCCCAAACCCCTCCTTTAGAGTGCAGGCATTGTACTTCCCATTTCCTGGACTCAAGTCTGGCTATATAACATGAAGTTATCAAATTTTACTATTAAAAGTGAATGGTAACTTAGGAAAATCCTGTGTACTCGTTATCTTCATTGGTATTCCACATATGATGAAAATCTTTGGTGTTTAACAGTACTGTACCATATTGGGTTTATATACAGTTAAATTAAATTAAAATTGAAACTGAAGTCTCCTAAATCTCACTTTATAACATAAAGCAAGAGAATTTTCTTGAAATTATCTGGTACCTTTTCCTTGCATCTCTTGGAAATCTGAAAAGATTTTGTTTGGATTTTTAATCCCACAGTTTAGCGCTTCCTTTTGATTATAATAATAATAATAATTTAACCCCGCAAGGTTATCCACCCAGGATAACCCAAGAAAGGCAGTGCATCATCGAGGACTCTCTTATTTCCATTGGGGTCCTCAGTCTTGTCCCCGAGGATACGACTCACACCAGTCGACTAACACCCAGATACCTACTTGCTGCTAGGTGAACTGGACAACAGGTGTAAGGAAACGCATCAGAATGTTTCTACCCTGCCGGGAATCGAACCCGGGCCTTCCGTGTGTGATGCAAGAGCTTTGCCAGCCAGGCCATGGGGTCACCTGTGGGAGGTTAGAGGGAACCAGGAACTCTTCCTTTTAGTCATTTCCAAGTTTTCTTTTTCATAAATTGTTGATGATAAAACCTCTATCAACCATTCATGTAGTACTGCTCTACTGTATACTATACTGTATTTTCCCTAGTTAATACTAGATTTAGTGAATATCTAAATCCTACAGTAATGGATTGAGCTGTAAAAGTTGTGCATTTGTTTTTTAAATACAGGTCAGCCATCACAAATGCGGCAATCAGTCATTCGGTTCCTTCAGTTATTCGGCACTAATTTTGGCTAGCATAATTTCAAATTTCCAGGGTTGCCACACCAACCTGCTGGTACTGTTTGGTGGCGCTACTTACTGCATAAGTCATTCCAGTTTCTTTTTCTCCATTTATTGTTTTAACCTGCTTACTTTTAGCCCCAGCCATGGTTCCAATGAATAAAAGAAATGCTTCTCATTATGTAAAGCACCTACACATACATTATCCATTAAAGATAAGGTGGCTTTGAAGCCACTGTTTGTTGCCATGAGCTCAGTCTCATGAAGCAGGAGAATATGCTTTATTATTATGCTAATATCAACACTACAGCTTATTTGCCTATCACAATTGATCTAATATGACATAATAAACAATATAAATAACATAAAACATGTTAAATACTCCAGAATGAATAATATTTGGCATAACACCGAGCAGTTCGACGAAGGTATGAAGAGGATATGGTATACAAATACCATTCTCCTATCCCTGTCTTGGTGGCTTATATTAGAGAAAACGGAGTGTAGCACAGGGCTAACTGTGATATACATTCGTACTGCACCATAAACCTGAAACAAAAAAGTTATTTTCTCTATATAGATTATCACACATAGCAGCATATGTGTAGAGAACCTAGGATAACCCAAAAAAGTCAACGTGGCTTATTTTTAGTACCTGGCCCTCTTCAAGGGGGGCTCCTTGGCGTGGTGAAGAGGCTCTTGGTCTGCGGAATTAGCCCTGTCGGTCTTCTTCCTCAGACCGAACCTAATTACCCCCCATTCTCCCCTCCCCTATCCCATCCTCCCCTTTTTTCCATTCCTCCTCCTCACCCCTCCCTTTTGCCCTTCCTCTTTTTGGCCTTTGGGATTTCTCCCACAGGCGCGCTAGTTCCTAGGTAGGGGAAAGGACACCGGGGTCCATCCCATTCCGTTGAGGTTCTTGGCGGTGGCGTAGTTTGCCGTGGAATCTGGATTGCCTGGGGATGTCCCGATCCCTCTCCGGTATCCCGGAGTAGCTTTGGGTGTCTTTCGGGTGACGGGTTATCTCTGGAAGCCACCTTTCGGATTCCGGGGTGGTGGCCGAAGGAGGTATGCTTTGTGGCGGATATCCGGCCGCCCTCTCTTTTGTCCACCGAGGTAGCTCAGCAGATGTGAGGTTGCTATCCCGGATTGCTGGTTTACTGGCATGAAGGGTAGGGTATGGCACGGGTTCCATGCTGCATCTGCGCTACTAGCGGTGCTGAGGTCCTCTTGGGCGCGGAGGGAGATTTCCGGCCCTTTCATTCCTCCTGGGAACTATTCCTCCCCGCTCCCCCCTTTTTTATTCTTTTTTTTTATTTTTCTTTTCTTTTCTTCTTTCTTTTTTTTTCTTAAAAACAAAAAGCAAAGGAGTAACCTAACCATGGCAGCCCTAGTCCATGAACCCACTACCCCTGGGCCCCTTCTTCATACCGCACCCCATTCTGACCCTGCCTTGTGTTTAGACCACTCTTCGGACACTTCTGATGCCCCTGTACCTCTTGCTGGTGCTGTTTCCTCACCCGCTTCAGGTACCGGGGCTTTGACTGACTCCTTCGATTTGTCTGAACTCCGCTCTCCTTTGACTATGCTTTCGGCTTCTCCCTCTACGGTATGGCAATTTTCGAATCGCCCGCCCATTTCACGCCGGACCAACTCCGGTCCTACTCCTAAACGCCAACGTCAATCTCCTGATGATGCTCCTTCGTTACCTTCCCATTCTACTCGGAAAAGACCGACACGTCAAGCACTCCCTCTCCACGCTCAGTTTCGGACCACACAATGGACTAAATTCTTTACTTTAAGACCGACTTCTTCTTCTGCCTACCTTTCTGACCATAGTATTGGCAAAGCGCTCCTGCGTCATGTTGGTAGAGATATTTCATTTCATGCTCTCAAGAGCGGTATGCGCATCGTCACTGTCCAGAATGCTACCCAAGCTCATGATCTTTTTCTCCTTTCGAATATCGATACTACTCCTATCACTAGTGAAAAGCATCTTTCTCTCAATTCTTGTAGTGGTACTGTCATTCTGCCCCATACCATAGTCCAACAGAATTTCCAGTCATGTGGCAGTGACATTTTTGAACAGCTGGAACTCCAGGATCTCCCAATCCTCAAAGTAGACACTTATGTCCTTTCTGGCCGGGGGCGGAGACGTTACCCTTGCAATGTGGCTCGTTTAACTTTTGACAGCCGAGAACTCCCGTCCTCTGTATATGTCGTGGGACATCGGTTACAAGTTCGAAAGGTGATACCTACACCGCAACAATGTAGAAATTGCTGGCGTTTTGGTCACCCAGCGAAATATTGCAGATCTATGGCCGAATGCCCAGTCTGTGGTGCCGACGACCATTCTAATACATCTTGCAGTCAACCTCCATCTTGCCTTAATTGTAATGAAGCTCGCCCTTCGTACTCCCGCCGTTGCCAGGTCCACTTAAATGAACGTGAAATCCGTTGCCTCAAAGAGGCAGAAGGTCTCCCTTATGCTATGGCAGTTACTCATCTCCGCCTCCAAGGGAGACTACCCCGTGTTTCTTATTCTCGTGTTTCCAAACATCTTCCCACTTCTGGGGTCCCATCTTCTGCAACCTCCTCTGTTGTTACCCCTCCCATAGCCACTACGGCATCTAATCCTTTTGCTGTCCTTGGCTCTGACGTCCCGACTACAACTCAGTCTGTTCTCACATCTTCGCGTCCTTCCTCACAAGCCCCAGTATCGACAAGACCTCGTACGACACCTAATACCAATAGCCCCTCTGCTCAGAAGTCCAAAAAATCCACATTGCTCAAATCTTCTTTGCCCCTTCCTTCCCTTCTTCCACCTCCACACTTTACCTTTCCAGTCTCTGTACCTAGTTCTTCCCCTCTCTCTGGCTCTATTACAAGTGTGGAGATTCACCCCCCTCCTCCTCGTACTATGCCTTCCACCCCCGTCCCCTCCCAAGTTTCTCCCTCTTCTGCCACCTCCCAGGTTTCTGCCTCTTCTGTCCCCCCCCCACACTTCATCTCCAGTCCCTTACACTCTTCCCTCCCCCTCTACTTTGGTACAGTCCATTACTGTCCCAATCTTTACTCACCCTCCTCCTTCTATCTCCAATATGGTCTCCCATACATCTTTGAATTCAGAAACACTTGAAGCCATTTCAGAATATATTGCAGAGACTAAACCTTCAATGGACACTGATTCACTTCCTGTTCCTTCTCTTTCCTCCCCTCCATCTTCACAACCCCATTCTTTGCAACGCTCCGTTCCTTCGCTACTTGAACGTCTTCCAATGCCACCACATGTTGACTTTTCTAACCCCTCTAGTCCGTAGGTGCCTCTACCTACAGATTCCTGGTATTTTCTTCATCGCCAATCATGGCCTATTTACGGTGGAATATCCGCGGCCTCAGGGGTAATCGGGGTGAGCTTCAGATGTTGCTTTCCAGGTTTTCCCCTGTTGGTGCTTGCTTACAAGAACCAAAATTACACTCGGCTGTTTTCCAACCTATCTCAGGCTATAATTTATTGTATTCTTCGGATCCTTTCTCAGATGGGACCTTTAATGAAAGTGCCCTTCTTCTACGCAATGATATTCCGTACTGTCAACTATTTGTCCATACCTCGCTGCATTACACTGCAGCCCGTATCCACTTGAATAAGTGGTTTACAATATGTTCTTTATATCTCTCTCCTTCTCGAGCATTTTCTATCCCAGACTTTGCCTTTCTTGTTTCATCCTTACCACCACCACTTCTGTTACTTGGTGATTTTAATGCCCACCATTTCCTCTGGGGGGGGTCTCATTGTGACTCACATGGCATCCAGTTGGAGGCTTTTCTCGCCTCTCACCCCCTCCATGTTTTAAATACGGGTACTCCCACCCATTTTGATCCTCGTACTCGTACTCTCTCTTGCATCGATCTATCAGTCTGCTCTTCCTCCACTGCACTAGACTTCACCTGGTCTGTTCTACCAGACTTACATGACAGCGATCATTTTCCAATCATTCTTACTTCTCCTTCCTATTCACCACCTTTCTGTAGCCCTCGCTGGCAAATTGGGATCTTTACTCACGCCTCACTGCTTTTAGTGAGGTTCCTTCTTCATCCTCCATTGATGAGTTCCTACACATCTTCTCGAAGTCAGTTTATACCGCAGCTTCTCATTCTATACCCCAAACCTCAGGCAGGCATTCTCAGAAGTGCGTGCCTTGGTGGTCTCCTGCTTGTGCTTGTGCAGTACGTTTGAAACGTGCTGCATGGGGCAGGTACCGGTACAATAGAACCGCTGAGAAACTTCTTGATTTTAAGCAGAAGCGTGCAATCGCTCGCCGTGTCATCCGTGAAGCTAAACGCACTTGTTGACGAGACTATGTTTCCACCATCACCTCTGCTTCTTCTATGAGTGCAGTCTGGAAAAAAGTGAGGAAATTGAGTGGTAAATACTCTCCTGACCCAGCTCCTGTTCTACGGGTCACTGGTGTTGATGTAGCAAACCCTCTCGACGTTGCCATTGAACTTGGCACACATCTGGTCCGTATTTCCTGAGGGCTCCATCTATGCCCCTCGTTTCTTTCCTCAAAGTCTGCCAGAGAGTTAGTACCCTTGGACTTTTCTTCTCTCAGAGAAGAACAGTATAATGTGCCTTTTACACTTCAAGAACTGGAGGCAACGCTCTCAGCTTGCCGATCATCGGCAGCTGGGCCTGACGACATTCACATTTGTATGTTACAACATTTACATCGGTCAGCCCTTGTAGTCCTCTTACACCTCTTCAATCTTATTTGGGCACAAGGAGTTCTTCCCCAGCTGTGGAAATCTGCCATTGTTCTCCCTTTCCGCAAACCGGGTACTACAGGACTTGATGCCTCCCACTATCGCCCCATCGCTCTTACTAGTGCAGTTTGCAAAGTGATGGAACGTCTCGTAAATCGACGTTTAATGTGGTATTTAGAGACATAACAGTCTCTCCGCTAGTCAATATAGCTTTCGTAAGGGTCGTTCTACCATAGACCCCTTACTACGCTTGGATACGTATGTTCGTAATGCCTTTGCGAATAATCACTCAGTTATTGCCATATTTTTTGACCTTGAGAAGGCATATGACACAACTTGGAGGTATAATATTTTGGCCCAGGCCCATTCCTTAGACCTCCGAGGCAATCTACCATCCTTCCTTAAGAACTTTTTAACTGACAGACATTTCCGTGTTCGAGTCAATAATGTTCTTTCCCCGGACTTCGTCCAAGCTGAAGGTGTCCCTCAGGGATGTGTTCTAAGCACAACACTTTTTCTCCTTGCTATAAATGATTTGGCCTCTGTTCTTCCACCCAATATTTGGTCATCACTCTATGTTGATGACTTCGCTATTGCTTGTGCAGGCGCTGACTGTCATCTTATTGCAGTTTCTCTCCAGCATGCGGTCGACCGTGTTTCCACTTGGGCCACCACGCATGTGTTTAAATTTTCAAGTACCAAAACTCACCAAATTACTTTCACTAGACGCTCTGTTATCTCCGATCATCCTTTGTATCTCTATGGCTCCCGTATCCCCGAACGTGATACAGTCAGGTTTCTAGGCCTTCTCTTTGACCGTAGGTTATCCTGGAAACCTCACATTACCTCTCTGAAGGCAACTTGTCACAGCCGGCTAAACCTTCTTAAAACCCTTGCTCATCTTTCCTGGGGAGCTGATCGTCGAACTCTGCTTCGCCTACATTCAGCCCTCGTTTTATCGAAACTCGATTATGGTGACCAGATTTATTCCGCGGCCTCTCCTGCTACTCTCTCTAGCCTTAACTCTATCCATCACCAAGGATTACGTTTGTGCCTTGGTGCTTTTCGCTCTTCCCCTGTTGAGTGCCTCTATACAGAAGCGAATGTTCCATCCTTGTCTGATCGCCGTGATGCCCATTGCCTTCGCTACTATGTACGCTCTCACGATCTACACAATCCTTCCATTTATAGAATGGTCACCGATATTTGTAGACATTCTTTATTCGTTCGCCGCCCCCATTTGCTCCGTCCCTTTTCGCCTACATTCACTCTTGTCTTCCCTTCAGTTACCACCTTTATATGTTCATGTAGCATCTCACTTTTCCCTACCCCCCTGGGAAGTTCCAGCTGTTCGGGTCTGTTCTTTCTCACTCCCTTGCTCGAAAGCTCAACTGCCTATGGTGGCTTCCCGCTCTCTTTTTTTGATCACTTCCACTCCCATTGTGATGCCACCGCTGTGTACACAGATGGCTCTAAGTCTTCAGACGGCGTCGGATTCGCAGCAGTGTTTCCGGACAGCGTCGTGCGGGGGCATTTACTATCTTCGGCTAGCATTTTTACTGCTGAACTGTATGCCATTCTTGCAGCACTTATTCGTATCGCATCTATGCCTGTGTCATCATTTGTGGTAGTCTCAGACTCCCTTAGTGCTTTACAGGCTATACAAAAATTTGATACATCTCACCCCCTAGATCTCCGTATCCAACTTTGGCTACGCCGTATCTCTACGAAGCATAAAGATATTATTTTTTGTTGGGTCCCTGGTCATGTTGACGTACAGTGCAATGAACAGGCAGACACTGCTGTGCAGTCAGCAGTACATGACCTACCAATTTCCTATAGAGGTGTTCCATTTCTGGACTATTTTGCTACGATAGCTGCCCACCTTCGCGCCCGTTGGCAACAACGTTGGTCAACTCTGCTTGGTAACAAACTTCATTCTATTAAACCGAGCATAGGTTACTGGCCGTCTTCTTGTCATCAGTGCCGTGGTTGGGAGACCACTCTCTCCCATCTTCGCATTGGCCACACTCATCTTACTCACTGGTATCTCATGGAGAGGCACCCTGTACCTCTCTGTGAGCAGTGTCAAGTTCCAGTATCGATTAGCCACATTCTGTTAGACTGCCCTCTCTATCAACAAGCACGCAGAATTTACCTCCAACGCCGTCTTCGTTCTACTACTCTCTCTTTACCTTCTCTTCTTGCTGATGGACCCTCCTTTAATCCTGACTCTCTCATTGACTTCTTGACAACGACTGATTTACTCCACAAACTCTGATGATGATACCTTACGCACTCCCCTCAGCCCTTTCTAGCTCAGTCTCTTGCTGCCCATTACCCTTTCACCATCCACTGCTCCGCTGTTATCCGTAACCTATTACTCATCCACCTCCCTTTTGCCACCTGATACCCTCGCTTCCTTCCTGCCCTGCAGCGCTGTATAGCCCTTGTGGCTTAGCGCTTCTTTTTGATTATAATAATAATAATTAGTACCTGGCTTGGTTAGCCATATATGATTTTTGGTAAATATTCGATTCCCAGCCAGGGTAGAAACATTAGGCATGTTTCTTTACACCTGTTGTCTGTTTACCCATCAGTAAATGGGTACCTGGGTGTTAGCCAACTAGTGTGGGTGTTATCCTGGGACACTGACCTAATTTTCTTGAAATACTCTGCATAACAAGCGGCTTTCTACATACAGTGGATCCTCAGCTAACGATATTAATCCGTTCCTGAAAGCTCATCGTTGGCTGAAATTATCGTTAGCTGAAGTAATTTTCCCCGTAAGAAATAATGGAAATCAAATTAATCCATTCCTGACACCCAAAAGTATGAAAAAAAAAATTTTTTTTTACCACATGAAATATTAATTTTAATACACACAAACTGACACTTACCTTTATTGAAGATCTGGTGATGATTGATGGGATGGGAGGAGGGGAAGAGTGTGGATGTTGTTAATGTTTAGAAGGGGAATCCCCTTCCATTAGGACTTGAGGTATGAAGTCCTTTTCCGGGGTTACTTCCCTTCTTCTTTTAATGCCACTAGGACCAGCTTGAGAGTCACTGGACCTCTGTCGCGCAACATATCTGTCCATAGAGGCCTGTACCTCCTGTTCCTTTATGGCTTTCCTAAAATGGTTCACAACATTGTCAGTGTAATAGTCACCAGCACGGCTTGCAATAGCTGTGTGAGGGTGATTTTCTTCAAAAAAGGTTTGCACTTCAAGCCACTTTGCACACATTTCCTTAATCTTTGAAGTAGGCAACTTCCTCAATTTCTCTATCCCCTCCTCTGGAGCAGTTTCCTCAGGTCTGGCCTCTTACTGTTGAAGATGATCTTGCAGCTCATCAGTGGTTAGTTCTTCATTGTCCTCCTCCACCAACTCTTCCACATCCTCCCCACTAACCTCCAACCCCAAGGACTTAACCAATGCCACAATTGATTCCACAACTGGCATACACTTCTCAGCGTTAGCCTCAAATCCTTCAAAATCCCTTTTGTCTACACATTCTGGCCACAGTTTCTTCCAAGCAGAGTTCAAGGTCCTCTTAGTCACTTTCTCCCAAGCCTTACCTATAATGTTTACACAATTGAGGATGCTAAAGTGATCTCTCCAAAACTCTCTTAGAGTCAATTGAGTTTCTGTGGTCACTACAAAGTACCTTTCAAACATAGCTTTTGTGTAGAGTTTTTTGAAGTTTGAAATGACCTGCTGGTCCATGGGCTGCAGGAGAGGAGTGGTATTAGGAGGCAAAAACTTAACCTTAATGAAGCTCATGTCCCCAGAAAGTCGCTCTGCCACGTCTGAAGGATGACCAGGAGCATTGTCTAATACCAGGAGGCACTTAAGGTCCAATTTATTTTCCAGGAGGTAATTTTTCAAAGTGGGGGACAAATGCATGGTGAAACCAGTCATAGAAAAGGTCTCTAGTGACCCATGCCTTACTGTTTGGCCTCCACATCACACACAAATTAGCTTTGAGGACATTGTTTCTCCTGAACACACTGGGAGTTTCAGAGTGATACACCAATAAAGCTTCACTTTGCAATCACCACTAGCATTAGCACACATCAAGAGAGTAAGCCTGTCTTTCATAGGCTTATGTCCTGGGAGTGCCTTTTCCTCCTGAGTAATGTAGGTCCTGTTTCGCATTTTCTTCCAAAACAGGCCTGTTTCATCACAATTAAACACTTGTTCAGGTTTCAATTCTTCACTGTCTAGGTAATCCTTGAATTCCTTCACATATTTTTCAGCCGCTTTTTGGTCTGAACTGGCAGCCTCACCATGCCTTATCACACTATGTATGCCACTATGATTCTTAAATCTCTCAAACCAACCTTCGCTGGCCTTAAATTCACTCACATCACCACTAGTTGCAGGCATTTTTCTAATTAAATTGTCATGCAACTTCCTAGCCTTTTCACATGTGATCGCTTGAGAGATGCTATCTCCTGGTATCTGTTTTTCGTTTATCCACACCAATAACAGTCTCTCAACATCTTCTATCACTTGCGATCTCTTATTCGAAAACAAATTTGCACCTTTGGCAAGAGCAGCTTCCTTGATTGCCGTTTTCTTGGCCACAATAGTAGCAATGGTTGATTGGGGTTTCGTATACAACCTGGCCAGCTCGGAGACATGCACTCCACTTTCGTACTTAGCAATTATCTCTTTCTTCATATTCATAGTAATTCTCGCCCTTTTTCCTGTAGGGTTGGCACTAGAAGCTTTCTTGGGGCCCATGGTGACTTATTTTGCAGGTACAGTCACTAAAAACGCTGTGATAATATGAAATGTTCCGATTGTATGCTTGGGTGCGACCGCGGTGGCTGGCTTGTAAACACTGGCACCCATGGGACAAGTGAGGCGGGCTCAGGCCACACGTGGAAGCGTCTCGAATGAATCGCGTTGGGCGCGTTTTTTAGCGCTAGCTGAGGCAAAATTTTTGCATTAAAATGTGTTGCTAGCCGGATTTAACGTTAGGTGATACCATCGTTACCTGAGGGTCCACTGTAGTAGTATGTCACTGATGTCAGCTAGGCCTGTATACCTTGTACATATACGTGTAGTAAATAAAGATATTATTATTATTATTACAGTACAGGAGGGCCCCACTTATACGGCGGGTTAGGTTCCAGGCTACCGCCATAAAGCGGAAACTGCCGTAAAGTGGAACACCCTTTTTTTCCACTTACAAATGCATACAAATACTAGATAACAAGTTTACACTAACATATATTATGTTAGCAATAGAACCAGGCATCAAAAAACAATAAAAAAGTACAATACACACATAGTGCACTCATTACTTACCTTAAAATATTTATAGTCTTAATCTAGGGTGAGACAAGTAGTATTTATTGTAAGAAATCAAGTGTGGTATGTATGGTAGTCAGCCAGGCTACCATACCAGGCCACCCCACCCACACATACTATTCTATGATATTTAAGCATCCCAGAGCGATAAAATGTATATACAGTTTACTCATTACTTACCTTAAAATATAGGGTGAGATGAGTAGTATTTATTGTAAAAAATCAAGTGTGGTATGTATGGTAGTCAGCTGGGCTACCATACCAGAGAGAAAGAATGAGTGCATGAGAGAGGACAGGCGCAGAGTTATGTAAACAAACCAGGCGAAGGTAAGTTTTGTAAACAGTGTACACGTCTGGTTTGTGTACAAGTTACATTGTGTACAGGTTGTCTCTACATTGATACGGTAGAATAAATAAAGAAGAACACTCCCATTCTCATGTAACATCATTTTGAGAAGAAATGATGCTCTGAGTGAAGGCAATGGAAGTAAGTCACTCTGACTTTTTTGGGTTATCCTAGGTTCTCTACACATATGTTGTTATGTATTTATGTTATGTATCGTGTTTATTATATAATTTTGAAAAAAATATCACGGATGGATTAATGAAAATGTGTATATTAACGTAATATACAACATTTAATGATACACCGAGCTCAGACAGCGTAAACAAACAAACTGAACAGGTTGTGGACGATCACTCGGTCAGGCGAAATAGACGGTATTAATACGTGTCCAGTTTTAGTTCATTCATGTACATTTGTAAGAGTTTGTGAAACTTTTACCTTATAATATTTTTATTATTATTATAATAATTAAATCACGAAACAAATACTCTTACACTGTGTACAAGTTAGTACAGAATTATAGCTATAAAGTGAAGGCATACGAAAGGAATATTTTTCTACAGTTATCCCTAGTAACAGGTGACGGGCTAGAGAAAACGTAATTCTTCCGACACTTCTACAAACCGTTTGGTAAACATCTCATATATATTTGTATAAATTTTTATACTGTGGGTGCATGTATCATGTTTGTGTGTTACATAATGTGTTTCTTATATAATTTTGAAAAAAATATCATAGATAGATTAAGGGAAATGTCTATATTAACGTAATATGCGACATTAATGCGCCCAAGAGATTATTATTATTATTATTATTATTATTATTATTATTATTATTATTATTATTATTATTATTATTATTATTATTATTATTATTATTATTATTATTATTATTATTATTATTATTATTGCTGCATGAAGAGTAGAGAGACTTAGTGATTTTAATGTGTACCTACATGCCAGCAGAGTGTGTAAGTTTATGTAGGTATAGGTGTACACAAGTTTAATTATCAAGTACAATACATATAAAATATACAATAACTTTAAAACACTTGAAATTTTGGAAAGTTTTCAGACATAATAAGCAGATGTGCTCAGGGAGAATGTAAACAAACTCAGTGGGTAGCTGTGACCGTATTAGAAAGACAGGTGGGGGGAGCTGTATAGCGAGTTTTGGTCATAATTTGAAATGTCCGTATTAGCGGAACGCCGTAAAGCAAAACGCTGTAAAGCGGGGCCCTGCTGTATTATTATTATTATTATTATTATTATTATTATTATATTTTCTCAGTTGTTTGTTGGGTTATCTTATTCAAACTTTAGCAATGTATGATGGAATGATACTTCTTAACGTACACCAAAAATGAAAGAAATCAGACTATAAATTACGGAGTTCACTTCTCAGCCATTAGCGGCCGCTTAGCGGTATATGTTTTTTATGGTTATATTCACATTTTTTCAGTTTCATTTGATAGAAAGAAAGATATATTACAGAAATAGATACAATTTTGATTGCTTTCATGATGAAAAGTACCTTGAAATTGCACTCACAGTAGCAAAAATGTTCTATTCTTTAGCGAAGCTCAAGAGTAAACAAATGACGTCACCGTCCAATACCTGTCCGCCTGCCAGTCCAAATTCCAATATTTAGTCAAGAATGGGTTGACATTATTTATACAATTATTACAATAATGCAGCAGTCTGCATAACAGTAAATCTTCTATTTTTTTTTTTTTTGTGAATAAAAATTCCAAATGGTAAGCAAGAGTAATATAAGAAGGGCCTGGAGCCATGACTAATGAGCAGAGAAAATGTTATTTTAGTGCCAGGAATGTCTGCGTTGTTTATTCTGGATCCTATTTTGAAATTGGCATCTGTTGAAACTTGTGTGAAATCGGCCAAATTGCCAATTTCTGACCACTTTATTGGGTAGTTGAAATAAGTGAATGAACGGTTTCTTGTACTCAGTTGACAGACTAGAAGTAAATAAGTTTATTCAGGTATACACAAATACAGTTACATAGATTATCATACATAGCAGTGTATGTATAGAGAACCTAGGATAACCCAGAAAAGTCAGACAAAGTGACTTATTTCCAGTACCTGGCTTGGGCTTGCCATATATGATTTTTGGTAAATATTTTGTTTTCTCGGTTGTTTGTTGGGCTATCTCATTGAAACTTGGGCAATGTATGATGGAAAGATGCTTCTTAACTTACAACAAAAATAAAAAAGACGGACGATAAATAAGGGAGTTCACTTCTCGGCCATTAGCCACCTCTTTGCAGTATATTTTCGTATGGTTTTTATGGTTGTATTCTCATTTTTTTGGACTCATTTGATAGAATGGAAGATATATTACAGAAATAGACATGATTTTGATTGCCTTCATGTTGAAAAGTACCTTGAAATTGAGCTCCAAGTAGCGGAAATGTTCGATTTTTGCCGATGTTCAGTGAACTTTGTGTAAGTCAAGTTGGTTAACTTTATTAAGTGTTTTCTAACCTAACCACTCTGCAATCCGGCAAACTCAGTAATCTGGCACACTACAGGTCCCAATGATGCCGGATTTGTGATGGAGGACCTGTATATGAATCGGGCATGTTAGGAGTGAATGGAGACAAATGGTTTTTGGGACCTGATGACCTGATGGAGTTTGACCAGGGTAATATTTTGTGAAGGGATTCAGAGAAACCAGTTAGCCAGACTTGAGTCCTGGAAATGGTTAGTACAATGCCTGCACTTTAACCCGTAAATGGTCCAGACGTATATATACGTTCGTACCACTATTGCCCCAAACGTAAATATATGTTTCATTTTTCCTGCCTCCAAATTTGGCATGATTGGCCTGAGATGCCTGGTCACCATAAAATGGGTCTTAACACTCGGTGTGCACCATATTAAAAAAATCTGGGACCACTTAGTACCTTGTGGGAGCGCCAGTTATATTGAGTGCTATCTAGAGCAAACAGTGGGGCAAACACCAAGGATTCACTGATGTAATGTCATATTAACACTCCCATTTTAAGAGGAAAGTGATGTTAACCCCAAGTTTAGGGCCTGTCTATTTGTCTCTATTTCCGTGAGTGTATCTCTGTCTCTGTCTATCTGTGTCACTGGTACACACAAATACAATTATACATAGTGTAAATTGTAGATATAATGCATAAGAATACCTGTTGGTCCACAGTGGCTCTCTCTGAGACAGAGAGAGACAAGCAGAGAGATGGAAAGAGACAAGCAGACAGAGAAATAAGACAGACAGATAATCAGAGATATAAGCTTATCAGATGTCATCCCTTATCTCTGCACCCTCCCTGGAGCCCATCAAATGTCATCTCATATCTGATCTTATCACTGCCCTCCCTGATGCTTGTCACTGAACACTTGTCTTACACATTGCTACAAGGGAATTTCTTCCTTCTTCCTCCTCCTCCTTCCTTCTTCCTTCTGCCTTCTTCCTTCTTCTTGTATATTCCCGTGTATCCAAAACATTGCTGGGACGTATAAATACTTTGTATATATTCCTAGACATTAGTAAATGACCAAGGCACGTGTAAATGTCCACCTGTCAGTGTGTTTGTGACAATTTGAGTAAAATTTCAGTACCTAATATTAGTGTCAGAACAATGATTGGTTATGAAATGACAAGAACTACAATAAATTGTAATTATCAAAACAAAAATTATATAAAATATAAAAATGAGAAACAATAGTATATCGGCAAAACTTCTGCAAGCGGCAGGACTATACTATATTGCTGTCAGGTGAGCATTAAGTGCCAACTTTGTAGCCTCATATCTCAGTAAGTACTGACCCTATTTTTTTTTATTTTCATCCTGTAACACTTAGAAAAATGTGCTCTTTATTTTCATTAAAAAATTATTTTTTTATTTTATCAAAATATTTGAGACACTGGGGTAGTGAACTTATATATACGTTTGGACCGTTAATGGGTTAAAGGAGGGGCTTGGGATATTGGCAGCTTGAAGTAACTGTCTAAAGTGTCGTATCTGGGCTCCTCTGCAAAGATGGTGATTATGTACGAGTGATAGTAAAAGTGTTGACTTATAGTGAAAGTTTTTTCTTTCTTTTTTAGGTTTTTCTTTTGGGTCACCCTGCCTCGGTGGGAAATGGCCAACATGTTAAAAGAAAAAAAAATTAATTGGGCTGTAAAAGTTGTGCATTTGTTTTTTAATTAAATGTGTAATATACAGTGGACCCTCGACCAATGATATTAATCCGTTCCAGAGAGCTTGTCCTTGGGCGAATTTATTGTTAGTCGAATTAATTTTCCCCATAAGAAATAATGGAAATCCAATTAATTCGTTCCAGACACCCAAAAGTATGAATTTCTTTTTTTTTTTCACATTAAATATACATTTTCCTACACAGAAAAACAAGGATACATGCACAATGAATACTGTACTAAATGAAGAATAAGTGACACTTACCTTTATTGAAGATGTAGTGATGAGTGGTGAGATGGGAGGAGGGGAGATAGAGGTGTATTATTGTTTGGAAGGGGAATCCTCCTTCCATAAGGACTTTAGGTACCAAGTCCTTTTCTGGGGTTACTTCCCTTCTTTTTTTAATGCCACTGGGAACAACTTGAGAGTCACTGGACCTCTGTCGCACCAAAAATCTGTCCATAGAGCTCTGTACCTCGCGTTCCTTTTAACCCCTTCAGGGTCCAAGGCCAAAATTTGAAGTGGTGCTCCAGTGTCCAAGAAATTTTGAAAAAAAAAAAAATTATTTTTTCTTACAGAATTAAAGAGCATATTTTTGTGAAGGTAATAAGAAAAAAAAAATCTGATCAGTACTTACCGAGATACAGTGCCAAGAAGTTTGTCGAAAATGATGTGGTGGCGGCAACATCGACGAATTCCACATACGCGCATTACATTATTTTACGGTTTTTGTTGTTTTTTCTTTTCCAATTTTTTTCTATTCCTACTAACATTTGGGGCCTGAGAGACCAATACTGTATATAATGTATATATATAAACTCACTGTATTGAACACAATAACTGCACTAAAGTTATTATCATATTATTGTTTACCACTGTTGTTTATTACAATAAACATGCACAAATCTTGTATAATACTAATGTTCTATCATATATTTACATATTTACAATCACTGGACATGGTTTTAGAACTGCTGGAGCTTGTGGAACTCCTTGAAACAAGGCACCATGCACAGAGGCACCTTACATTCCTCACACATAAACCGAGTGTCTTTGCGTCTTTGTTGCTGTCTTTTTGTTTGTGCACAGACGATGCATCTCTTCTGAGCAAATTTCTTCTGAGTTGAAGGAAGTTGTACAGTGGACCCCCGCATAGCGACTTTAATCCGTGCAAGAGGGCTCATTGTTATGCGAAATGATCGGTATGCGAATGAATTTTCCCCATAAGAAATAATAGAAATCAAATTAATCCGTGCAAGACACCCAAAAGTATGAAAAAAAAATTTTTACCACATGAAATATACATTTTCCTACACACAAAGAGAAGGATACATGCACAATAGTAGAGTAGTACATGCACAATATATATTGTGCATGTACTACTCTACTAAATGAAGAATAAATGACACTTACCTTTATTGAAGATGCAGCAATGACTGATGAGACACTGTGTCCTGGGAATGGCTTTTCCTCCTGAGTACTGTAGGTCCTGTTTGGCATTTTCTTCCAGAACAGGCCTTATCACACTGTGTATGCCACTACGATTCTTAAATCTCTCAAACCAACCTTTGCTGGCTTTAAATTCACCAATATGAGCACTAGTTCCAGGCATTTTTCCCTGTTCACCTGGGTGTTAGTCGACTGGTGTGGGTTGCATCCTGGGAGACAAGATTAAGGACCCCAATGGAAATAAGTTAGACAGTCTTTGATGACACTGACTTTTTTGGGTTATCCTGGGTGGCAAATCCTCTGGGGTTAATTGTTTCTTGGTATTCTCAATAAGCCACACCAACAACGGTGCTACAGCAGCAGCAGCAGCAGCAGCAGCTGACAGTGCTACAGCAGCAGCAGACGATGCTACAGCAGCAGCAGACGGTACTACAGCAGCAGCAGACGGTACTACAGCAGCAGCAGCAGCAGCTGACGGTGGTACAACAGCAGCAGCAGCTGACGGTGCTACAGCAGCAGCAGCTGACAGTGCAGCAGCAGCAGCAGCAGCAGCAGCTGACGGTGGTACAGCAGCAGCAGCAGCTGTACCACCAATAGTAGCGATGGTTGATTGGGGTTTATTATACAACCTGGCCAGCTCGGAGACACGCACTCCACTTTCATACTTATCAATGATTTTTTTCTTCATCTCTATAGTAATTCTCACCCTTATTGCTGTAGGGTTGGCACTAGAAGCTTTCTTGGGGCCCATGGTCACTTATTTTGCAGATAAAATCACCAAAAACACTGTAATAATACGAAATGTTCCGATTGTATGCTTGGATGTTACCACGGAGGCTGGCTGGTAAACAATGCCACCGGCGGCACATGAGGCTGGCTAAGGGCGCACATTGGATGCGTCTCGGACGAAGAGCGGTGAGTGGGTTTTTGAGCGGTATGCGAGGCAAAATTTTTGCGATAAAAGCGAGCGGTATGTGGATTGTACGTTATGTGGTGGCGACGGTATGTGGGGGTCCACTGTATTATGAAATGATCACCTTCCCTCCTCAAACGCTTGGGTATATCCTGAGGAATTTGAGGACCGTGTTGTATAGCAGGTGTTGTTACCTGGTACTTCATTATGAGTTGTCTGACAACAGACAAACAAAATTCACCATACGGTGGTCTGTTGCCAGTCTTTATTTGGTACATATTATATGCATTGAGCATTGAAATGTCCATGAGATGGAAGAGAAGTTTCATGTACCACTTGTAACTCTTACGAACACAGTCAACAAAACCAATCTGCATGTCACATTTGTCAACCAAGTGCATGTTTTGTGTATAATCAATCACTGACACTGGTTTTCGAATACGTTCATTAGTCACTTGATCAACTTTGCCACTGTCTTGCATTTCATTACGGTGAATGGTTGTCAGCAATGTGACATCTCGTTTGTCATGCCACCGTAATGCCATGATGTCATTGGCAGTAAACACCTGCACATCATCACCACGAGCACCTGCGTTGAGCCTGGGCATATGTTTACGATTAGAACGCACTGTGCCACACACATCTGTCTTGTTCACTCGCATGAAATCACTGAGTAATGGGCTTGTGTACCAGTTATCGGTATATGTATGCCCCTTACCAAGATAAGGTGCCATCATGTTTCTCACTACGTCACCTGAGATACCCAATAACATCTTGGTATCTTTCAATGTTTTACTACCCGTGTATACAACAATATCCAACACCAGGCCACTGTCACAATCACAGAGTACAAACAGTTTTATACCAAAGCGTTTCCTCTTGCTCGGTATATACAGCTTGAATGACAGTCTACCTTTGAACAAAATCAAAGACTCGTCAATTACAAGATTCTTGAATGGATAAAAGTATATGCTGAACTTTTGTTTGAGATACATGAAAACATTTCTAATCTTGTATAACCTGTCACTTCTGTCAGGCCTGGTTTTGTCAGAGAAGTGCAACATACATAAGAGTAAGATAAACATGTTCACTGGTATGATTTCACTGAAGACCGGGGTAGAAATTAGCTGATCTGTGGACCAGCATGCTTTTATATTATGCTTATAGACGTGAGGCATAAGCATTATTGTTGCAAAAAGCAAATACATTTCTGCAACAGTCGTCTCTTTCCACCTGTGTAGTCTTGACTGTGGTGATAAGATCGTATTTGCCATGGTGTACTCAAAATACTTATTACTTTCCCTGACAATTTCCATCAATGGCTGGTCAAAGAATAATTCAAAGAATTCCAGTTCATTGGCCGTGGTTCCAAGGGGACAAGTAGGTAGAATTCCACTTTAAGAGTCATCAAAGTGGTGAGGCTTGGGAACAAAATTGGGATTTTGCTGCCAATCCCACATACGGTTTGCTGGTGGATACTGGACATCATAGGCTGGTTGTGCGGGTGGTTGTGGTTGTGGTGGGCTGGTGGCTGGCGCTCCGCTTTGTCCTTGAACTGACGAGTCAGCAGCGTGGGTCCCAGCGTGGCCTGGTGAGTCACACATGGCGGTGCCACTACCATCACCACTAACACCATCCACTGAAGCCTGTGGTCTATCCATGCCAAGTGTAGCCACATCATCCTCACTATCACTACCTAAAACTGGTGTTGGGCCACGGGATGTACTCCGTCCCCTGGGCACAGCATAGGGTACACTACCCGAGCGCATGCGGCGGCGAACATACCGACGCTTCACTGGTGAATATGATTCCTCACTATCACTACTCGAATGATCGTCGAGCGCAATAAAATCACAGTCCACGTCACTATCATCATCATTACTGAAGTCAGAGGCCTGGCCACGCGAAAATATTAGTTTTCTCTTGCGGTGAGGAACAACCGACCGTGAGTCACGAGTGCCCACACCAGAGGTAGAAGGTTGAGGATCGTCAGGGTTTTCTGCACTATTATCGATATCCTGGTCATTCTTTTCGGTCACTAACTGATCAAAGCCGTAGAATTTGTCTTCATTTCCACTTCCATCAGTGTCAGAACTATCAGATAGGAAGAGGAGAGTCCCAATTTTCCGGGGAATGAGAGCTGACTTGCGACGAGGCATGGTGAACAAGGGTAACTGAGCCGGCGTTCCCACAATGCTATGCGGGCGCCTAGATTTTTTGTTTGACGCACACCCACCACGCAGACCCGTTCTCTCACATGTAGGCCTATGAGCGTTTTCGTGCTAAATTTGATGGCGCTAGAATTTTGGCGTAGATCTACGGTTTGGACACAACGTAAAGCCGTTGATCTACGGGACGGACCCTGAAAGGGTTAAGATTTTCCTAAAATGGGCCACAACATTGTCATTGTAAAAGTCACCAACACGGCTTGCAATAGCCGTGTCAGGGTGATTTTCATCCATAAAGGTTTCCATCTTTGTCCACTTTGTACAAATTTCTTTAATCGTTGAAGAAGGCAAGTTCTTCCATTTCTCTCTCCCCTCCTCTAAAGCAATTTCCTCAGTTGTGGCCTCTTGCTGTTGCAGATGCTCTTGCAGCTCATCAGTGGTTAGTTGTTCTTCCTCCACCAACTCTTCCACATCCTCCCCACTAACCTCCAACTCCATGGACTTCCCAATGACACAATAGATTCCACAACTGGCATAGGCTCCTCAGGGTTAGCCCCAAACCCTTCAAAATCCCTCTCTTGTACATATTGTGGCCACAGTTTCCTCCAAACAGAGTTCAAGGTCCTGTTAGTCACTCCCTCCCAAGCCTTACCTATAAGGTTTATGCAACTGAGGATACTAAAGTGATCTTTCCAAAAGTCTCTTAGGGTCAATTCAGTGTCTGAAGTCACTTCAAAGCACTTTTGAAACACTGTTTTGATGTACAGTTTTTTGAAATTTGAAATGACCTGCTGATCCATGGGCTGGAGGAGAGGAGTGGTATTAGGAGGCAAGAACTTGACTTTGATAAAACTCAAGCCCCCCAAAATTCGCTCTGGCAACTCTGAAGGATGAGCAGGAGTATTGTCTAATACTAGGAGGCACTTGGGGTCCAATTTATTTTCCAGGAGGTAATTTTTCACAGTGGAGCCAAACACATGATAAAACCAATCATAGAAAATGTCCCTAGTGTTTGCCCCCCACATCACACAAAAATTAGCCTTGACGACATTGTTTTTCTTAAAAACACTGGGAGTTTCAGAGTGATACACAAGTAGAGGCTTCACTTTACAATTCCCACTAGCATTACTACACAACATGAGAGTTACCCTGTCTTTCATAGGCTTGTGTCCTGGCAGTGCTTTTTCCTCCTGTGTAATGTAGGTGCTGTTTGGCATTTTCTTTCAAAACAAGCCTGTTTCGTCACAATTAAACACTTGTTGGGGTTTTAATTTTTCCGTGTCTATGTACTCCTTGAATTCCTGCACATATTTTTCAGCCGCTTTTTGATCCGAACTGGCAGCCTCACCATGTCTTACCACACTGTGTATCCCACTTCGATTCTTAAATCTCTCAAACCTACCTTTGCTGGCTTAAAATTCAATAACATTACCACTAGTTGCAGGCATTTTTTTAATTAAATCATCATGCAAATGCCTTGTGTGAGGGAAAAGTTCAATAGATAGGAGTAGAGAGGGAGTATATAGTAACAATAGTTTCATTGCCGGCTACTTGTTAAGGTAGGGTAAGTCAAGCTCCCACTATTCCCGCCTTTTTTCCCCTCCCCGAAAGTGATAGTTTCATTGCCAGCTACTTGTTAAGGTAGGGTAAGTCAAGCTCCCGCTTTTCCCGCCTTTTTTTCCCCCACCCCGAAAGTGATAGTTTGACTGCTGGCTGCTTGTTGAGGTAGGGTCAGTCTAGCTCCCGCTATCCCTTCCCCTCCTCCTTCCCCCCCCCCCCCCCCCGAAAGGTGACATGTGGGGCTCTGGTCCAAACAGTAATCACTAGACTCACAGCTCCCAGCACTACTGTAAGTACATGCCTGCCTTGTATTCTAGTGGATTTATTGGTTGAAAGCTTCACTTTTGACCAATAATAAACTTAGTCCTTTCAGTCTTGCTCTAGGTTGACTGTTGTAATAATCACCACATCTTTTAGGTATTGTACTTATCATGGAGAGTGATTTCTTAAGCAGTGGGTAACCTGTCTATCTTTCCAGCTTGAATGACAGAGAGGGTCACCTGCCAATCAACGAGCAGAGCTGATGGAGATGGACTAACATCCTGAGACCTCCCCTTTTTGGATTTAATTACCTGTGCACCTGTATGAAATTGCAGGACGTAACCCCTCATCATTGCAGTGGTAAAGAACCTGCTTTCCTGTCATCGGGATATAATACTCACAGCTATACTGTGAAGAACGAACTGGTGGGTTGTAACCAACACCTGCAACCCATCCCCCCCATCATCAGCAACAGCTACAATTTCAACAACAGTGTCACCAACACCAGACACCCCTATATATATTAGTATTGAATTCAGTTATCATTTATATTTTTCTTTTTCATTTTCTTTAATGTAGGATTAATATTTCATATTTAAGTGTTTTATATTTTCTATATAATAAAGTGTTTGTCTGTTATTATTTCTTTTTCTATTCACTAATTTTCCTGAGGAGGAGCCAGCCTTGGTAATACTGTCTGAAGTTGTTACAGGGCTGAGTAAGCCTTCACAAGTGGCAACCTTGCCAGGATCAACTTGACTGAATCAAGATTCAACTCCATCTCGAATCTACCATTGGAACTTCAACGCTGCATACCACAGACGGTTACCACCAGCCATGAGTAATCATTCTCTATGGTAGGACTACAGTACAGGTATTTAAAAGATTTGGTGATTGTTATAGTCTCAATTTATTGTAAGTCAAGTCAAGGCAGGAATACTAGTTAATTCTGCCATCTATTTTTGTGTGAGCTTGAAACACTTTGGAGGATTAGACTCTAGGGACCCGAGATTTTCCAGTGACAATTTGTTTCATTGAGCTCTTTATTATATCAAGGGAACTGTCATAGGGCACTCTTGATTTGTTGGTGAGAAGATTGGATGGTCAAGTGACCCCATTCTACTTACTGTTTGCTCGGAGCCGGCATAGAACCCTTCGTTTTAATTAATACATATTGTTTAATTGAAGTAGGGATCGAGCCCTCTGGTTTATTTACAGTTTGAGCGGAGCAGGAATTGAACCCTCCGTTTTCTTTAATACCCGTTTCATTTCCCCTGATAGTTTAAGTTATTCTTGCAAGCATGGAGGAATACCAGTTTTGGATGAACGCTGGAAGTAAGGTAGGAATAACAGGGAAAAATTTAGAATCTTTCATTAGTGCTAAGTTCCAGGAAAGACTTGAAAGAGAGAGAGAGAGAGAATCGAAAGAGAAGAGAATAAGGAGAGAGAAAGAATAGAGAGAGAGAATCAAGAAAGACAGTTAGAAAGAGAAAGAGAGGATAAAAAGGAGAAAGAGAACCTTGAAAGACAGGAGAAAAAGGAGAGAGAGAGAATTGAGAGAGAAATCCAAGAAAGACAGAAAGAGAAAGAGAAGATAAAAAGGAGCGTGATAGACTTGATCGTGAAGAATGAACTAGAGTACGTGAGGAACAAGTTAAATTAAGGGAACTTGAGGAAAGAGCAAAGGACAGAGAATATGAGTTAAGGGAGAGAGAAAAGGATCGCAAGCTCGAACAAGCTCGCCTTGAATTAGAGAATAAAAAGTTAACTTTTTCACAACAGCAATTAGATGAAGGAGTAATGGAACAACGTGCAGCTAGTGCACATATTCCAACACCTAATTTACCTCCCTTCACAGAGGGGGAAGACATAACTTCATACATTATCAGGTTTGAAAATACCGCTACCCTCTGTGAATGGCCTGCTGACACCTGGGCTACCAGGTTAGGAATGTTATTTTCTGGTACAGCTTTGAATATCTATGCAACTTTGTCGCAGGATATCATATGTAATTATAACCTACTGAAGAAGGCAATCCTTAAAGCATATAAAAAACCCACTAATTCTTACAGGAAAGATTTTAGGTATGCCACCTTACAGCCTGACCAGAACTTTCAGTAGTTACAGGTAACACTCTTTCGTTTGTTCGACTTTTGGATAGAGAGTTCAGGAATTGGTCACAGTTATGAATCTCTTAGAGACTTCATGGTTGCTGACCAGTTCCTGACAGCTCTTCCCCATCAGATACGAACATTCATCAGAGAATGTAACCTGATTAAATCTGAGGAAGTTGCTGAGGCTGCTGACCTGTATGCTGAGGCTCACAATTCCTATAAAGACCTAAAGGGATCGAACCCTAAGGGCAAGGGTTCATCAGACCTTAAGAAATCAAAGCCTCTAGTGGAAAGTAAAATGACTTCTTTTATTCCTGTTTGTCATTTGTGTGGTGTTAAGGGACATAAACGTCCAGATTGTCCTTCTAAGAAGGTCCAAAAAGTTGGAAGATGTTTTAAAGACTGTAATGACCAAGCACCCTTCTGTTCAGGAACAGTTAATGGACTTAATGTATCTACAATTTTACGAGACACTGGATGCACATGTATTAGTCATTTCTGATAAGCTGTTCCCTAACCTTAAAGAAACTCATTCCTCTACTATACTTTCAGACTACTTGGGCCGTATAGACACTTTTCCTACCATCCGTTGTTACATTAGGTCTAAATGGTTCACAGGTTGGGCTGAAGCCGTACTAGCTCCCATCACTTCTTGCTCCGTACTAATAGGTAATGTAAAAGGTGCCATTCTTCCTTCTGAGGTTGACCTTTCATCACCAAAGATGGACATAGGTGTTTCAGATCCTCTTTCTGTAGAGTCAGAGAAGCCCCTCGAAAGTTCAGATGAGACAATGTCTCGTGAGATTCATGTGGGATTAAAAACCAGTGATGCTACTCTCGAAAGCGAGGTAGTAGGATCACCGGTTCACTTATTAGATGAAAGTGAAGGTATTGCCTCCGATACCATAAATGTCTTGACTAGGGGTCAGACCAAACCCAGGCTTCTCCTACTATCCATCCTTTGGTTTTCCCTGACTTTAAGCCTTTAGATATATCAAAGGACTCCTTTGTCAATTTACAACGTAATTGCCCCTCTCTTCAGAATTGCCATAATGCCGCTAAACAAAATAAAGTTATCCAAAGGAAACACTTTTCATATAAATTTGAATATATAAAAGGTATCTTGTACAACGAAAGCCTGTAATTGTTTTACATGATGGTAGGATTGCTGGTGTCCTTTTTTCTGTCTCATGAACATGCAAGATTTCAGGTACGTCTTGCTACTTCTACTTACACTTAGGTCACACTACACATACATGTACAAGCATATATATACACACCCCTCTGGGTTTTCTTCTATTTTCTTTCTAGTTCTTATTCTTGTTTATTTCCTCTTATCTCCATGGGGAAGTGGAACAGAATTCTTCCTCCGTAAGCCATGCGTGTTGTAAGAGGCGACTAAAATGCCGGGAGCAAGGGGCTTGTAACCTCTTCTCCTGTATATTACTAAATGTAAAAGGAGAAACTTTCGTTTTTCCTTTTGGGCCACCCTGCCTCGGTGGGATACAGCCTGTGTGTTGAAAGAAGAAAGATCTTGTACAAGTCAGTATTCAAATTAAATTCAGATGAGACAGACTATTCCATCTTAGTTGTTCCAAGCCAATGCAGAGAGACTGTTCTTAAAATGGCTCATGACCTGCCAGTGGCCGGACATTTCTCGCATCGTAAAACCTTAAATAAAATTAGGGAAACCTATTTTTGGTCAAAAATGTCCTCAGATGTCACTACCTATTGTAGATCATGTAAAGTTTGCCAACTGTCATCCTCCCGAGGTACCAGGCGAGTACCTATGGTCAAAATGCCTATCTTTACGGTACCGTTTGAAAGAGTAGCTATTGACATCGTTGGTCCTTTATCTCCACTTTCATCTGGGGGACATAGATATATATTAACATTAGTTGATTATTGTAGGTAGTAGGTTGGAAGACAGCAACCACCCAGGGAAGTACTACCGTCCTGCCAGATGACTGTGAAACAGAAACCTGTAACTGTTTTGCATGATGGTAGGATTGCTGGTTTCTTTTTCTGTCTCATAAACACGCTAGATAACAGGGATATCTTGCTACTCCTACTTACACTTTGGTCACACTTCACAGACACGCACATGCATATATATATACATACATCTAGGTTTTTTCTCCTTTTTCTAAATAGCTCTTGTTCTTCTTTATTTCTTCTATTGTCCATGGGGAAGTGGAAAAGAATCTTTCCTCCGTAAGCCATGCGTGTCGTATGAGGCGACTAAAATGCCGGGAGCAATGGGCTAGTAACCCCTTCTCCTGTAGACATTTAGTAAAAAAGAGAAGAAGAAAAACTTTATAAAACTGGGATGCTTAAATGTGCATGGATGTAGTGCGGATGACAAGAAACAGATGATTGCTGATGTTATGAATGAAAAGAAGTTGGATGTCCTGGCCCTAAGCGAAACAAAGCTGAAGGGGGTAGGGGAGTTTCAGTGGGGGGAAATAAATGGGATTAAATCTGGAGTATCTGAGAGAGTTAGAGCAAAGGAAGGGGTAGCAGTAATGTTGAATGATCAGTTATGGAAGGAGAAAAGAGAATATGAATGTGTAAATTCAAGAATTATGTGGATTAAAGTAAAGGTTGGATGCGAGAAGTGGGTTATAATAAGCGTGTATGCACCTGGAGAAGAGAGGAATGCAGAGGAGAGAGAGAGATTTTGGGAGATGTTAAGTGAATGTATAGGAGCCTTTGAACCAAGTGAGAGAGTAATTGTGGTAGGGGACATGAATGCTAAAGTAGGAGAAACTTTTAGAGAGGATGTGGTAGGTAAGTTTGGGGTGCCAGGTGTAAATGATAATGGGAGCCCTTTGATTGAACTTTGTATATAAAGGGGTTTAGTTATAGGTAATACATATTTTAAGAAAAAGAGGATAAATAAGTATACAAGATATGATGTAGGGCGAAATGACAGTAGTTTGTTGGATTATGTACATGTTTATAGAGGGGCCACAGGTATATCAGATCACTTTCTAGTTGTAGATACACTGAGAGTAAAAGGTAGATGGGATACAAGGAGAATAGAAGCATCAGGGAAGAGAGAGGTGAAGGTTTATAAACTAAAAGAGGAGGCAGTTAGGGTAAGATATAAACAGCTATTGGAGGATAGATGGGCTAATGAGAGCATAGGCAATGGGGTCGAAGAGGTATGGGGTAGGTTTAAAAATGTAGTGTTAGAGTGTTCAGCAGAAGTTTGTGGTTACAGGAAAGTGAGTGCGGGAGGGAAGAGGAGCGATTGGTGGAATGATGATGTAAAGAGAGTAGTAAGGGAGAAAAAGTTAGCATATGAGAAGTTTTTACAAAGTAGAAGTGATGCAAGGAGGGAAGAGTATATGGAGAAAAAGAGAGAGGTTAAGAGAGTGGTGAAGCAATGTAAAAAGAGAGCAAATGAGAGAGTGGGTGAGATGTTATCAGCAAATTTTGTTGAAAATAAGAAAAAGTTTTGGAGTGAGATTAACAAGTTAAGAAAGCCTAGAGAACAAATGGATTTGTTTGTTAAAAATAGGAGAGGCGAGTTATTAAATGGAGAGTTAGAGGTATTGGGAAGATGTAGGGAATATTTTGAGGAATTGTTAAATGTTGATGAAGATGGGGAAGCTGTGACTTCGTGTATAGGACAAGGAGGAATAACATCTTGTAGGAGTGAGGAAGAGCCAGTTGTGAGTGTGGGGGAAGTTCGTGAGGCAGTAGGTAAAATGAAAGAGGGTAAGGCAGCCGGGATTGATGGGATAAAGATAGAAATGTTAAAAGCAGGTGGGGATATAGTTTTGGAGTGGTTGGTGCAATTATTTAATAAATGTATGGAAGAGGGTGAGGTACCTAGGGATTGGCAGAGAGCATGCATAGTTCCTTTGTATAAAGGCAAAGGGGATAAAAGAGAGTGCAAAAATTATAGGGGGATAAGTCTGCTGAGTATACCTGGTAAAGTGTATGGTAGAGTTATTATTGAAAGAATTAAGAGTAAGACGGAGAATAGGATAGCAGATGAACAAGGAGGCTTTAGGAAAGGTAGGGGGTGTGTGGACCAGGTGTTTACAGTGAAACATATAAGTGAACAGTATTTAGATAAGGCTAAAGAGGTCTTTGTGGCATTTATGGATTTGGAAAAGGCGTATGACAGGGTGGATAGGGGGGCAATGTGGCAGATGTTGCAAGTGTATGGTGTAGGAGGTAGGTTACTGAAAGCAGTGAAGAGTTTTTACGAGGATAGTGAGGCTCAAGTTAGAGTATGTAGGAAAGAGGGAAATTTTTTCCCAGTAAAAGTAGGCCTTAGACAAGGATGTGTGATGTCAACGTGGTTGTTTAATATATTTATAGATGGGGTTGTAAGAGAAGTAAATGCGAGGGTCTTGGCAAGAGGCGTGGAGTTAAAAGATAAAGAATCACACACAAAGTGGGAGTTGTCACAGCTGCTTTTTGCTGATGACACTGTGCTCTTGGGAGATTCTGAAGAGAAGCTGCAGAGATTGGTGGATGAATTTGGTAGGGTGTGCAGAAGAAGAAAATTAAAGGTGAATACAGGAAAGAGTAAGGTTATGAGGATAACAAAAAGATTAGGTGATGAAAGATTGAATATCAGATTGGAGGGAGAGAGTATGGAGGAGGTGAATGTATTCAGATATTTGGGAGTGGACGTGTCAGCGGATGGGTCTATGAAAGATGAGATGAATCATAGAATTGATGAGGGGAAAAGAGTGAGTGGTGCACTTAGGAGTCTGTGGAGACAAAGAACTATTGTCCTTGGAGGCAAAGAGGGGAATGTATGAGAGTATAGTTTTACCAACGCTCTTATATGGGTGTGAAGCATGGGTGATGAATGTTGCAGCGAGAAGAAGGCTGGAGGCAGTGGAGATGTCATGTCTGAGGGCAATGTGTGGTGTGAATATAATGCAGAGAATTCGTAGTTTGGAAGTTAGGAGGAGGTGCGGGATTACCAAAACTGTTGTCCAGAGGGCTGAGGAAGGGTTGTTGAGGTGGTTCGGACATGTAGAGAGAATGGAGCGAAACAGAATGACTTCAAGAGTGTATCAGTCTGTAGTGGAAGGAAGGCGGGGTAGGGGTCGGCCTAGGAAAGGTTGGAGAGAGGGGGTAAAGGAGGTTTTGTGTGCGAGGGGCTTGGACTTCCAGCAGGTATGCATGAGCGTGTTTGATAGGAGTGAATGGAGACAAATGGTTTTTAATACTTGACGTGCTGTTGGAGTGTGAGCAAAGTAACATTTATGAAGGGGTTCAGGGAAACCGGCAGGCCGGACTTGAGTCCTGGAGATGGGAAGTACAGTGCCTGCACTCTGAAGGAGGGGTTAATGTTGCAGTTTAAAAACTGTAGTGTAAAGCACCCTTCTGGCAAGACAGTGATGGAGTGAATGATGGTGAAAGTTTTTCTTTTTCAGGCCACCCTGCCTTGGTGGGAATCGGCCAGTGTGATAATAATAATAAAAATAATAATAATAATAATAATAATAATAGTTGATTATGCTTCGAGTTTCCCTGAAGCCATACCCTTAAAGACCATAACCACTACAGAGGTGGCTGAAGCCCTTTTGTCCATCTTCTCCAGAGTGGGCATCCCTAGAGAAATTTTGTCTGACTGTGGGACACAATTCACATCTGACTTAATGCAACATCTATACCAACTTCTGGGAGTGAAGCCTCTCTTCACCACACCCTATCATCCCAGCTGTAATGGGAGGATTGAGCGCCAGCATTCGATTCTCAAGTCCATTTTAAGGAAACTTTGCTCCTTTAAACCTAATGAGTGGCATCGTTACCTACCCTGTGCTTTGTTTGCCATGAGGGAAGTTCCCAGTGACTCTTTGGGGTTTTCACCTTTTGAACTTCTCTATTGTAGACAGGCCAGAGGCCCATTGTCCATCCTTCATGACTTATGGACTAATGAGGAGGCGAGTGCTGAGGTTCAGTCTTCTTACCAGTTTCTCCTTGACCTTAGATCCAAACTTGAGGAGACCTCTGACATAGTTTCGAAAAACCTAAGCTTGTCAATGGACCAGTACAAAACCTATTTTGATTCCAAAAGTCAGAGGAGAAGTTTTAAAGTAGGGGATGAAGTTCTTGTACTTTTGCCGATCAAGTCAAATAAATTATTAGTAGCATGGAAAGGTCCATATAAAGTATTAAAAATTTGTGGGAAAGTTGACTACCTCATAGAAGTCAAGGGGAAACCTAAGCTTTATCATATCAACATCCTTAAGAAATATTACCGAAGAAATTCGGTTAACTGCCTTAATAACTTTGACTTAGTTTTTCCACACGAACTTGATACGACAACTGAAGAATGTAAGGTGCGCGTAATTGACACCTCTAACTTAGACTATGATGAAGAACTACATGACTTGGTGACTCTTGACCACTCGGACGCAACCAACATTAATATTAATGAATCTTGGATGACCATAAGAGACATGAACTACTTCAATGTGTGAGTTACTTTTCAGACGTCTTTACTGATATTCCAGGTGTTACCTCCACGGTAGTCCATAAGATTGACTTAGTGACGGACAATTCTATCAAACGAAAATTATACCCAGTTCCAGTTCACCTTAGGGATGCATTTGACCGAGAGGTAGACAGATTATTAAAACTAAAGATCATCGAACCTTCAGTATCTTCATATTGTTCACCAGTAGTCATGGTTAAGGAGGAGGATAATTCATATAGACTTGCTATTGACTTCCGAGGCCTTAATGCTATAACTCGGTGGGATGCTGAGCCGATGCCCTTAATAGATAGCGATCTACACAAATTTTATGACTCTTCCTTCTTTTCAGAGATTGATATTGCGCAGGCATATCATCAAGTAATGTTAGATCCTTCTTCTAAGCAGTACACCGCTTTTCCTACACACCAAGGACTGATGCAGTATAGAACTATGCCCTTCGGTTTGGTAACTGCCTGTGCTACCTACGTGAGACTGATGAGAAAGGTCTTGGGTAATATGCCAACTGTTTCAGTTTATTTTGATAACATTTACGTAATGACATCCATATGGGGCGAACATATCCAAACATTAACATCAGTTTTGCGTAGGTTACGCTCGCATGGCCTCACTGCCAAGCCGAAGAAATGCTTCCTTGGGTATAACAAGATTAGATATCTTGGACTGATACTTTCTAATAACTCTCTGCAGCCTCTCCCCAGTAAGATCAAAGCTTTATTAGAATTTAAATTCCCCAAAACCAAGAAGCTCATGCGTAGCTTTCTTGGTTCTGTAAATTTTTATGCACGGTTTATCTCGAACCTTACTGATCTTACAGGCATCTTATCCGACTTCCATAAAAAGTCTGTGAAGGAACCTCTTGAACTTTCCGACGTAGCTCGGGAAAAGTTTAATGAGATTAAAAGTATCTTTTCGAAAGACCCTATACTTAAGATTCCAGATATTAATAAAACATTTTGCTTAAGAACTGATGCCTCCAATACTGGCTTAGGTGCAGTGCTACTACAATACCATGATGGTACTCCCTTCCCTGTATGCTTCCTAAGCCGGAAACTCCTTCCCGCAGAAACGAGATACTCCACTATAGAAAAGGAATGTTTGGCCCTTGTGTGGGGAATCTCCAAACTTAAATTTTATTTGCTGGGAAAAGAATTCATTTTAGAAACGGACCACAAACCTTTGATATACCTAGAAACTTTTAAGGGAACCAACAGTCGCCTCTTGAGGTGGACATTGGCACTCCAGGCTTTTAAGTTCCATATTGTGTATATCAATGGTTCATCCAATTATTTCTCTGACTGGTTAAGTCGTGACAGTCAGTAGAAGATTTCTTGCCTTACGTGACTTCCATATGTTAGAACTTTTTCCTCGCCTATTCTTCTTATACTCCTTGACTATAAGTCTTGGTATGGGGGAGTGTGAGGGAAAAGTTCAATAGATAGGAGTAGAGAGGGAGTATATAGTAACAATAGTTTCATTGCCGGCTACTTGTTAAGATAGGGTAAGTCAAGCTCCCACTATTCCCGCCTTTTTTCCCCTCCCCGAAAGTGATAGTTTCATTGCCGGCTACTTGTTAAGGTAGTGTAAGTCAAGCTCCCACTATTCCCGCCTTTTTTTCCCCCACCCCGAAAGTGATAGTTTGACTGCCGGCTGCTTGTTGAGGTAGGGTCAGTCTAGCTCCCGCTATCCCTTCCCCTCCTTCTCCCCCCCGAAAGGTGACGTGTGGGGCTCCGGTCCAAACAGTAATCACTAGACTCGCAGCTTCCAGCACTACTGTAAGTACATGCCTGCCTTGTATTCTAGTGGATTTATTGGTTGAAAGCTTCACTTTTGATCAATAATAAACTTAGTCCTTTCAGTCTTGCTCTAGGTTGACTGTTGTAATAATCACCACATCTTTTAGGTATTGTACTTATCATGGAGAGTGATTTCTTAAGCAGTGGGTAACCTGTCTATCTTTCCAGCTTGGATGACAGAGAGGGTCACCTGCCAATCAACGAGCAGAACTGATGGAGATGGACTAACGTCCTGAGACTTCCCCTTTTTGGATTTAATTACCTGTGCACCTGTATGAAATTGCAGGACGTAACCCCTCATCATTGCAGTGGTAAAGAACCTGCTTTCCTGTCATCAGGATATAATACTCACGGCTATACTGTGAAGAACGAACCGGTGGGTTGTAACCAACACCTGCGACCCCCCCCCCCTATCATTAGCAACGGCTACAATTTCAACAACAATGTCACCAACATCAGACACCCCTATATATATTAACGTTGAATTCAGTTATTTATGTTTTTCATTTTCTTTAATGTAGGATTAATATTTCATATTTAAGTGTTTTATATTTTCTATATAATAAAGTGTTTATGTTTGTCTGTTATTATTTCTTTTTCTTTTCACTAATTTTCCTGAGGAGGAGCCAGCCTTGGTAATACTGTCTGAAGTTGTTACAGGGCTGAGTAAGCCTTCACACTTGCCTTTTCACATATGATTGATTGAGAGATACTATCTCCTGCTATCTGTTTTTCGTTTATCCACAACAACAGTCTCTCAACGTCTTCGAGTACTTGCGATCTCTGTTTTGAAAACATACTTGCACCTTTCGCAACAACAGCTTCCTTGATCGCCTTTCTGTTGGCCAAGATAGTAGTGATGGTTGATTGGGGTTTGTTATACAACCTGGCCAGCTCGGAGAGAGACACTCCACTTTCATACTTTGCGATTATCTCCTTCTGGATTTTGATTGTAATTCCCACCCTTGTTACTACAGGGTTGGTATTAGAAGCTTTCTTTGGGCCCATGGTGGCTTATTTAGCAGTTACAATAATACAAAATGTACCAAATAATATGCGTGGAATAATACAAAATGTACCGAATGTATATGTGGAGGCGACCGCACTGGCTTGTGAACACTGGCACGCTAACTGAAGGCAGGGCAGCTAAGGCGTGCTCAGGTCAGACAGACACGTGGATGTGTTCGGGACGAATGTTGTTAGTCAAGTTTTTCATCATTGGTCGGGCCAAAATTTTTACGCTAAAACGCTTCGGTAGGCGATTTTTATCGTTAGACGATGTCTTCGTTGGTCAGGGGTCCGCTGTACTCTTTTTAGTAAAAACTGAAATAAATAAAATTTAATTCTTGAAAATATTGCTTGGATCAGAAAAAAAACTTTAGTCAAGGTTATCTTTTATTGTAGTATGTACTTCATAAATTAG
Organism: Cherax quadricarinatus; assembly: GCF_038502225.1. Taxonomy (NCBI): domain Eukaryota; kingdom Metazoa; phylum Arthropoda; class Malacostraca; order Decapoda; family Parastacidae; genus Cherax; species Cherax quadricarinatus. Next base: position 1,840,046 of record NC_091341.1, read on the forward strand.
ACAAAATTGGCAGATAATTTAAGGAGTTATTAATAATGAGAAATTCTTGGAAATGGCCTCCCTAATTAATAAGTTTTGCCAACATGATTTTTAGGGACATTGTTTGCTCATTTTAAGACCATGAATAGGTGCTGAATAAGGGCACCCCCTGGCCATCAGTTTAATCACTGTGGCCAAAACTCTGTTTTCATTGTCGTTTTGAATAGTTGAGCAATCTTTTACTGTTAGAATGTCATGGGTTAGTAGTAGTTTTTGTTCAGATAAGAGTTTGTGATGTGTACCTTTGTGGCTTTTCTGCATGGGTAAGTTGCAGTATTATTGGCCCTGAAGTTCTAGATAAGCATCTGTTGTTTTCAGATTACAGTACATTATTTAAAAATAAAGCATATTATAGGATGCAGCATCTTAGAACATTAGATTAGCAATTTTTTTTTTTTCAGGTAATGCTGTAACACTTCTGGTGTGTAAATAAGTGTCAGCACAAAAATAACTTGTACATGAAAATTTTTTTTTTTTCTTGGCATATTAATATTTTGGGAATTACTTAACATAGGCACTAATTCTTAATATTGCATGTACACCCAAGTATTATATTCCTTTGTACAAACATGTATCATGCTGAAATAAAATAATAATAATAATATTATTATTATTATTATTATTATTTTCTTTCTTTCAACACACCGGCTGTATCCCACCAAGGCGGGGTGGCCCAAAAGGAAAAACGAAAGTTTCTCCTTTTACATTTAGTAATATATACAGGAGAAGAGGTTACTAGCCCCTTGCTCCCGGCATTTTAGTCGCCTCTTACAACACGCATGGCTTACGGAGGAAGAATTCTGTTCCACTTCCCCATGGAGATAAGAGGAAATAAACAAGAATAAGAACTAGAAAGAAAATAGAAGAAAACCCAGAGGGGTGTGTATATATGTGCTTGTACATGTATGTGTAGTGTGACCTAAGTGTAAGTAGAAGTAGCAAGACGTACCTGAAATCTTGCATGTTCATGAGACAGAAAAAAGGACACCAGCAATCCTACCATCATGTAAAACAATTACAGGCTTTCGTTTTACACTCACTTGGCAGGACGGTAGTACCTCCCTGGGCGGTTGCTGTCTACCAACCTACTACCTATATATTATTATTATTATTATTATTATTATTATTATTATTATTATTATTATTATATGGGTATTAACATGGTCTTAAGTTTGGATAATTTGGAGTTATGATTTACCCTCATGAAGGAATATGGTTTTGAGTTGCTATGAAAAATTTGAGATACAAACAAATTTTCATGATTGTATAATTATGTAAATATATTCTCTTTTTTTTTTTTCTAGCTGGAGAGTTTAGTTTTAAAATGGATCCCCAAAGGCAAAACAGCATTAAGCTTGCAGGAGGAGCAGTCAGTGCCACCACTTCATCAAGCTGTTGAGAGTGATGCATTTGTCTGGCGGCAACTTGAGAATCTCGAGGCTAGTGCGGCTCTGACACTGACTTGGGGCAACACTCAAGCTCACAACTTCTTCCTCTCCTCGGTCAACGTTGACGCTCGCAACATTGTGAGTAAGGAGGCACTGATCACGGTAAACACCCTCTTGGCACCCCCTGTTATGTTGTGCATCATAGCAGTAGGTACTGTAGTTGTGTTTTTTTTTTTTTTTTTTTTTTTTTTTTTTTTTTTTTTTTTTTAAATTTTTATTACCATTATTAGTATCCATTTTTTCATTTTTAATTTGTATTCTTTTCATATTCCCAGAGTAACACGTGTGTTCTGGTTTGAACATAACATTTCAGTAATATACAGTACCAGTAAATGGAAAGAAATTTTATTATTGAGAAGAAACATGAATGGGCTTTGCTTTTGCCAAGTTACTGATCAGTTACTGTGTATTTCCTATTAGGTGTGTCCTAGGTATGCCAAGTTTCACATAAAACTACAGTATCTAGTTTTTCATAAGAAAACAGCATATTTAAGTTCACACTGTATTCAGTGCTTCATAACCATTAGCTATTTACTTGACTGAATTGCTGGTTTATCAGACAGAGATTAGTGTTAATTCTCCTTTTATTATTAACATTTAGTTTTCTCCGGTTCCATATTTCATAACAAACACTATAATGAATAGAATGTCAGTATAAGGTTACTTAGAGAATTCTCCAGCAATTTGAAGTGTACCTATCGTGATAATAATAAAATAAATAACAGCACCTCTATTAAAATAATAGATTAAAGCTCAGAAAGTGAATGCAAAAATATCACATGGTGTGGATAATACCCTTTCAGGGTCCAGAGGCCAAATTTCAAAGGGCACACCAGGGTCCAAGAATTTTCAAAAAAAAATTTTTTTATTTTTTCTTATGGAATGGTAGATAATCTTTTTCTGAAGGTAATAAAACAAAAAGTACAAAATTTGATGGAAAATTGATGAAATTATGCTCTCGCGAATTTTGATGTGTCAGCGATATTTACGAATTGGCGATTTTGCCGACTTTGACTCGCATTTTAGGCCAATTGCATTATTCCAGTCGACCAGATTCTTAGCTATTTCACTAGTATTACCTCTATTCTATCGATTGAGCACAATAAATTGCCCAGTCAACTGTTTTAACTACAAAATAAAGTGATCGGAAATTGGCAATTTGGCCAATTTAACACAAAGTTCAAAATATTCACATTTTCAAAATAGGGTCCAAAATAAACAATGCAGACATTCCTGGCACTAAACTAACATTTCCTCTGTTCATTAGTTATGTTTTGAGGCTTTACAAATGAATTCCATTTTGATTTTTTGTTCACATAATGAATTTTTATTCAAACCAAAAATTAGAAGATTTACTGTTTAGCAATATTGTAATAATTGTATAAATATCATCACCACATTTGTGAATGTATAATAGACCCACCAGCTGGCGTGTATTAGACGTGTGAGGTCGTTTGTTTACTCTTGAACATAGACAAAAATTTAACATTTCTGCTACTTTGAGCTCAGTTTCAAGCCATTTTCAGTGCTAAAACCAATCAAAATCCTCTCTATTTCTGTAATATATCTTCCATTCTATCAAATGGGACCAAGAAATCGCAAATACAACTATAAAAAAACATACGAAAAAACACTGCAAAGTCGCTGTTTTAATCGAAAATCACGGTCTCAGTTTTTTTTCTCTCATTATACACTGTGTGCTGCAAGATTTGTTTTATGTGGTGCACACATACCACATAGATGTATTCTCTCATATCTAGGACCAAATTTACCAACCACACCTTATCAGAGTGAGCTGAGCTCATGGCGTAGATCTGCGGTTTGGACCCTGAACGTAAAGCCGTAGATCTATGGCACGGACCCTGAAAGGGTGAAGACAGTATTACCAGTAGGAACAGACTGAGGGAAAAAAAAGAAAGTGTGTTGTTGTAAAGGGTTTAGTTAGGCACTGAGATAAGAATATTTAGGGAATGAGCTGTATAAAGAAAGAAAATTAATAGGTTGGGTTGCTTTTATAAAGACTTGCTGGTGAACCAAGTGCAGTGTTGTGCAGTTTATTTATTTATTTTATTTATTTATTTCCAATTTGTGCACACATACAGAGGTACAAAAAAAATACAGATAAGAGCAGTATGCCAAAGCCACTTATACTATGCATAGCATTACGGGCTGGCTTAAAATTAACTTAAGATTAACTAAGCAATGATTATTGTTATTATTATAATCAAAAAGAAGCGCTAAGCCACAAGGACTATACAGCGCTGCTACTAAGCAATGATGAAATCAGTGATAAAACATTAATGTAAACAGATAACTATAAAGCACAAGTGAGTATTACAAAGACAGGTCATATGGTTGCATTCAGTTAGGTAGTGATTCTGTTAGGTAGTGTATTTAAAAAATAATAAAGTTAGATTGGGTTTTAGGTTTAACATTTATGTGATATAATTGTGAGAAACATTTAAGATATACAATTTATAATGTTCAGTTATTCAGTATTTATTTGGTTTTGGGTGAGTAAGTAATCTTTGAGAAGAGACTTGAATTTATAAACAGGTTGTGTTTCTTTTATATTTACAGGTAATGAATTCCAGATTTTAGGGCCTTTTATGTGCATTGAGTTTTTGCATAGTGTGAGATGGACACGAGGAACATCAAAGAGTGATCTGTGCCTTGTGTTATGGTCATGTGTTCTGTTGAGGTTGGCAAGGAGATGTTTGAGGGGAGGGTTAATATCAGAGTTAAGTGTTCTATGTATGTAATAGGTGCAGTAATAAGTATGGATGTTTTGTATGGTGAGTAGGTTTAGTGTATTGAATATTGGTGGAGTGTGCTGCCTGTAGTGAGAATTTGTTATCATTCTAACTGCAGCCTTTTGTTGGGTAATTAGTGGTCTGAGATGGTTAATTGTTGTTGAGCCCCATGCACAAATTCCATAGGTGAGATAGGGGTAAATAAGAGAGTGATATAGGGCCAGGAGGGCTGACTGTGGAACATAGTACCGTATCTTCGATAGTATGCCTACAGTCTTGGAAATTTTCTTAGAAATTTGATGTATATGTGTATGAAATTTGAAGTATTTTGCAGGAGAGGGGTGTTCAAGTAAATGGAGATATTTATTGTAAATGTGAGTTTCACTTGGCAAGTTAAAGTTTAAATGTAGTGAATAATGATGAAGCACTACAAGTATGGAAGCAGGTCATTTCTGACTCCGTATACATGTGAGTTAAGGGTGCTTGTGTGAAAATGGGTTGCTGTTTGTACACAGCATTTCCTAATGGAGAGGAGCTGCAGTAGAACCTCATAAGGCTAGTGTTCCTGAAATTGAAACTATTTTTTTGCACTACACAATGTGATTAATATAATTATTATTTTATTTTATTATCACACTGGCCGATTCCCACCAAGGCAGGGTGGCCCGAAAAAGAAAAACTTTCACCATCATTCACTCCATCACTGTCTTGCCAGAAGGGTGCTTTACACTACAGTTTTTAAACTGCAACATTAACACACCTCCTTCAGAGTGCAGGCACTGTACTTCCCATCTCCAGGACTCGAGTCCGGCCTGCCGGTTTCCCTGAATCCCTTCATAAATGTTACTTTGCTCACACTCCAACAGCACATCAAGTATTAAAAACCATTTGTCTCCATTCACTCCTATCAAACACGCTCATGCATGCCTGCTGGAAGTCCAAGCCCCTCGCACACAAAACCTCCTTTACCCCCTCCCTCCAACCTTTCCTAGGCCGACCCCTACCCCGCCTTCCTTCCACTACAGACTGATACACTCTTGAAGTCATTCTGTTTCGCTCCATTCTCTCTACATGTCCGAAACACCTCAACAACCCTTCCTCAGCCCTCTGGACAACAGTTTTGGTAATCCCGCACCTCCTCCTAACTTCCAAACTACGAATTCTCGGCATTATATTCACACCACACATTGCCCTCAGACATGACATCTCCACTGCCTCCAGCCTTCTCCTCGCTGCAACATTCATCACCCACGCTTCACACCCATATAAGAGCGTTGGTAAAACTATACTCTCATACATTCCCCTCTTTGCCTCCAAGGACAAAGTTCTTTGTCTCCACAGACTCCTAAGTGCACCACTCACTCTTTTTCCCTCATCAATTCTATGATTCACCTCATCTTTCATTGACCCATCCGCTGACACGTCCACTCCCAAATATCTGAATACGTTCACCTCCTCCATACTCTCTCCCTCCAATCTGATATCCAATCTTTCATCACCTAATCTTTTTGTTATCCTCATAACTTTACTCTTTCCTGTATTCACCTTTAATTTTCTTCTTTTGCACACCCTACCAAATTAATCCACCAATCTCTGCAACTTCTCTTCAGAATCTCCCAAGAGCACAGTGTCATCAGCAAAGAGCAGCTGTGACAACTCCCACTTTGTGTGTGATTCTTTATCTTTTAACTCCACGCCTCTTGCCAAGACCCTCGCATTTACTTCTCTTACAACCCCATCTATAAATATATTAAACAACCACGGTGACATCACACATCCTTGTCTAAGGCCTACTTTTACTGGGAAAAAATTTCCCTCTTTCCTACATACTCTAACTTGAGCCTCACTATCCTCGTAAAAACTCTTCACTGCTTTCAGTAACCTACCTCCTACACCATACACTTGCAACATCTGCCACATTGCCCCCCTATCCACCCTGTCATACGCCTTTTCCAAATCCATAAATGCCACAAAGACCTCTTTAGCCTTATCTAAATACTGTTCACTTATATGTTTCACTGTAAACACCTGGTCCACACACCCCCTACCTTTCCTAAAGCCTCCTTGTTCATCTGCTATCCTATTCTCCGTCTTACTCTTAATTCTTTCAATTATAACTCTACCATACACTTTACCAGGTATACTCAACAGACTTATCCCCCTATAATTTTTGCACTCTCTTTTATCCCCTTTGCCTTTATGCAAAGGAACTATGCATGCTCTCTGCCAATCCCTAGGTACCTTACCCTCTTCCATACATTTATTAAATAATTGCACCAACCACTCCAAAACTATATCCCCACCTGCTTTTAACATTTCTATCTTTATCCCATCAATCCCGGCTGCCTTACCCCCCTTCATTTTACCTACTGCCTCACGAACTTCCCCCATACTCACAATTGGGTTAGGTATATCCCCCCCCCCCCAAAAAAAAAAAAAAAAAAAAAATCTTATTTGGTCAAGAAAAGATGAAATATTTGAGATCATACATTGTTGATGTTACTTGTTAATCAAAAAATGTATGTAATATATCCAAATCCTAAACAAAAATTTAATAAAAAAAACTTACTAAGGCCAGTTGGAAACTGATATTTGAATTGATGTTTGATGTCCTTCCAGTGAAAATGAGAATGGTGCTCCTTCCAGAGAAAGCAGAAATGACTAATACACTGCCAATGACTTATTATAAATTAATACACAATCTTATCAGTATAAAATATGCTAAAATAAATTAATGAAGAGTTTTATCATACCTTAAATTTTTTGTTTCTCTTGCTTGTTGATGTAAAAGTGTTTGGAGATGGTTATGTAGATCAGTTGTGAAGTAGGCAAACATGGGTCATCTGTTTTATCAATTAACTTATGTCACTCGCATATTTCACTCTCAAATTTTCTTTTTATAATAATGGCAGGGAAGAATTTTATCTAAACTTAAATTCCTTCTTCTCTTGTATGTTATGTAGAAGTGTTTGGAGGTGGTTATGTAGCTCACTTACACAGTAGACTGCTGTGGATCATACCATACCATGGGATCATTTTTAGCTAATGCCACTCATTCATTTCACTAAAATTTTTCTCATAATAGTGACAAGGAAAATTTTATCTTCCCTTGCTGAATCCACTGAATCCTAGTTCTTTTGTTATTAATAACGAAGTGTTTGGAGATGGTTATCTGACTACTGATGGCTATTAGTCATCTGTTTATGTTGTGTCAGCTGGATTGGTTATCTCTTGAAGTTATGAGGGCCACTGCAGCATATGCCATAATGAACCAGAGTCACCAACAGAAAAGTCTTCATGCCTGAGACACTTTTTTAAAACTTTTACAGTGCATAAACTCAGCCAAAACTGCATACTAATATTTTTTTTTAGATTAAATACAGCCTCTCCTCACTTAGCAACGTACTTGTTTACCGGCAACTCTCTAACCAGTATGCCTACCTAAATAATGTATTTTAGAGCTGATTTCCTTTATTCTGTGTATTACAATAGTATACAGTACACTACTGTATAAACATTTAAAAATATACTAAAATTGTTATAAATGGTGCATGGGTAACATTAACCCTTAAACTGTCCGAACGTAGATCTACGTTTTTTTCAACATTTGAAAGTATGTAAAAAAGTAGATTTTTTTTTTTTACATTTGATAGCATGTAAAAAAACTTTGATCTACATTTCTTTTTTTGTTATATTTGAAAAATGTAAAAAAACGTAGATCTACTTTTGGAGCGCTTCACATGTGAACGTAGATCTATATTTGGACAGTTTAAGGGTTAAAGCAATATCAGAGATGGTTGACATAAACCCACTACCATTATAGTATGCTCCTTGTTTAGCGACGAATTCGTTTACTGACTCATTATGTAGTATTAGGAACGGAACTCCGTTGTTAAGTGAGAAGAGGCTGTATTCAGTTTGGAGGGTCATCTGAACTGTGATATTTGTGCCCTTCTGGCAAGATAGTGATTGAGTGACAAAGAAAGTGTTTTTTTTATTTGTCGGGTCACCCTACCTTGGTGGGAGACAGCTAAAGTGTTAAAAATAAATAGCTTCCTATTAAAAATGCACTGTGTAGGTGCTTGCTATGAGAGGCCACAATGTAAATATATATGAACAGTAGGTGTGTGTTTTGAATTATTGCTCCAAAAAAACTCATGTGTTTTTTTTTTTTTTTTTTTTTTTTTTCTTCTCAACAAGTCGGTCGTCTCCCACCGAGGCAGGGTGACCCAAAAAAAAAAGAAAGAAAATCCCCAAAAAGAAAATACTTTCATCATCATTCAACACTTTCACCACACTCACACATTATCACTGCTTTTGCAGAGGTGCTCAGAATACAACAGTTTAGAAGCATATACGTATAGAGATACACAACATATCCCTCCAAACTGCCAATATCCCAAACCCCTCCTTTAAAGTGCAGGCATTGTACTTCCCATTTCCAGGACTCGAGTCCGACTATATGAAAATAACCGGTTTCCCTGAATCCCTTCACTAAATATTACCCTGCTCACACTCCAACAGGTCGTCAGGTCCCAAGTATCATTCGTCTCCATTCACTCCTATCTAACACGCTCATGCACGCTTGCTGGAAGTCCAAGCCCCTCACCCACAAAACCTCCTTTACCCCCTCTTTCCAACCCTTTCGAGGACGACCCCTACCCCTCTTTCCTTCCCCTATAGATTTATATGCTTTCCATGTCATTCTACTTTGATCCATTCTCTCTAAATGACCAAACCACCTCAACAACCCCTCTTCTGCCCTCTGACTAATGCTTTTATTAACTCCACACCTTCTCCTAATTTCCACACTCCGAATTTTCTGCATAATATTTACACCACACATTGCCCTTAGACAGGACATCTCCACTGCCTCCAACCGTCTCCTCACTGCTGCATTTACCACCCAAGCTTCACATCCATATAAGAGTGTTGGTACTACTATACTTTCATACATTCCCTTCATGTCATCTGAAAATTAAATACAGCCTCTCCTCACTTAGCAGTGTACTCATTTACCAATGATGTGGACTTATGATGGGCTCTCTGACTAGTATTCATACCTAAATAATGTATATTAGGGTTGATTTTTCTCTATTCTGTTTATTTCAGTATACAGTACACTACTGTATAAAAATTTAAAAATATATCAGAAATGTTATAAATGGTGCAAAAGTGACATTAAAACAATATCAACGATGGGTGACACAAACTTGCTACATTAAAGTATGCTCCTCACTAAACGATAAATTTGTTTAATAATGTGGTCTTAGGAACGGAACTCTGTGATTAAGTGAGGAGAGGCTGTATTTACTTTTCACAAACATTCTTTCAAGCATTCTCCATCCCTACCTAATATATCCACATTCTTTAGAAAGATATAATTTTTAAGCTTCATTAAATTTCCTGGCATGAGAACACATGGTTTTTGCCATGTCTTATTGTCTTACAGATAACTTGAGACTACCACACCAGAATTACTTCACTCTGAAAACGTACTGTACCTTTATACTAAGATGATGCGAGGACTCATTGGCTTAGTTGAATTGTCAGGACTCTAATCTTGGAAAACATTTTTTTATTTAATGCTCTTTTGAACAATATCTGCTTGAAGTAACTCACCTCATTTTTTTTTTTAATATGCATGGACATTTTGTAATGTGCTGTTTTGATTTGTAGCTTTTAGCACTCATGTGGTATTTTTGGGAACAAATATTTTTTAGTAAATATAGAAGTTACACTCTTAGGTTTGAAATTATGAACTCTGACAAAGGAGCAGAGACTTCAACCTGCAGCCCCTTCATGGTAGATCAGGGACTTGATTTTTCATTGTAATGGGAAAAGGACTTTATATTGATTTTCTCAACCTGTTCTTTCTGAACTGAGAGCATACTGCTTGGTTAAAGAATGTTGTAACCCCTTTGGTGGTACTCTGAAATAATGAAGCTTTTAATTTTTATAGTAGTGAATTCATTGAGAATTTCTTGCAGGTATTGTGAAAGATTTTCAGATAAATAATTCTAGTCAAAATTGTATCTTAGCAATTTATAAAGGCAAATAATTCCAGAGTTATTAAAACAGAATTTGTGTACAAAAATTCAAAAAATTTCACAGTACAGTAGGACCCCGTGTCCACGGGTTCTGTTTCCGCAGAGTCAGTTATCCACTGTTTACCGTGGCCAGGAAAAAACCTTAATTTTGCTTAATAATGACGCCAAAGCACAAAAGCATTTCTTCAAAGCCTAAGAGAAGCCGTGAAGTGCTTTCCATTAGTAAAAATATTGCTAATTCTCGACATTGCACATAAATTTTCAATTAAACTTTATCATAGGTTTGCATGTAAATGAAAAAATGACTTACATACAGGGTTTGCTAATAACCACTATTTCAGGTATCCTACTATTACAGTAGGACCTCTTGCAGATACGGGGGTCCTACTGTAATAGTAAATGTGCTTCTTTAGTCCTGAGCTAATACTTGGTCTTGGCATATTTGTACATAACTGTATGTGTGCTTACATTCAGGTCCATATTTGGACTGTGAAATACATCCACATAAAAGAATACAAGAACATAGACATGGAAGAGATTTCTTAGCATCAGCAGGGTGAGCAGTTGTGAACTAATAAAAAAAGTGAAGGAAAGACACTAAAAAAAAATTCTTCTACATTAATAAATTGGTAGACTGCAGGTGTGTTACCTAAGAGAAGATAGTGGGTACTACAGCCACTGCAAACTAATGCAGTTATTTTCCACTTTGCTTAGTATAATTTTTGTATTTTAACAAGGATTGGGTAGTAGAGTAGACTTATCTTTTTTGCTATTCATTTATTGTTATTTCTTGAGAAGCCTTAGAATTGCATACAGTACAGCCCAATGTATTTCACTTTCAGTTCATGTTTTGATGTGAAATGCATGTTTTATCCTAGCTATATGAGTTCCAAGAGGCCATCAAGTGGTAATGATTGCAGTGGTGCAAAAGAAGTCACAAAAGTAAATATTTTGAGGTTTGATGCTAGCCACAAACCTAGTGCCATTGCTTATTTTGTACTGGATAAATCTTCACCCTGCCTCGGTGGGAGACGGCTGATGTTAAAAAAAAAAATCTTCATTGTATAAATAAAAAGAACACAATTGTAAATCCTGATTCTGCTGAGAGAATTGCTTGCACTCACAGTAAGATGTTGGAAAAAATTAAATGATTTCTTCATCTACCAGTCTTCTAGCCATCAAAGTCACCATCTTGTTGAAGCATCCCTTATGCACAACTTTCCTAATATGAATCTTAGTCCTGGCTTTGTCTCTAGTTTCCATCCCATCTCATTACATTGTCAAATGCACCAAACTTTCAGAACACTCGTGACTTGACCTGATCTTTATCTCCTCGCTTATCTCCTCTTCTTTCCTATATTTTCTTTTCCTTTCTTCTGCCTAGGTGGGTTCTGTCCTGTGGGTTTTTCCCATGGTTTTTTGTCCATCCCTCCTGGGCCATGAGCTTGTCTGCAGTGCTCCCCTTTTTTGGTCACATTAAAAGTGAGGTACTGTTTACAGGTGAAGGAATATTTCTAAGAATGTATTGAGAAATTATAATTTGGAGAAATGATGAGTTGGCATTAGCAGCCATAGTCTAAAGGAAGGTAACCCCTCTTCCCTCCAATTTCAAAGTAAAATAGAGAGAGAGAGAGAGAGTTGGTATACAGTATATAATAATTAGCATTTTAGTGAAGCAGACATAAACTTGCTGTTATAGGCATTTGTTCCATTGAAATATAAATTAAATTTTATTTACAGAATCACTCATTTGAACGTAACAGATGAGGATACCTTGCAGAGATAAGTGGAGGAATTAATTTAAATTGAGAAGTAAGAAAAGGAACAAAACTTTTAATAATTCTAGTTTTAATTTATATTAGGTCTATGTATGTTTTATGTATTGAGAAACTAGAAGAGAGCTGGGCTTGGTAGATGAAGTCAAAGGTAATGCATTTTGTGCTTTGACATCTCAACTTCTTGCATGAACATTTAATGTCTACAACTGCAGGCTGTTAATACATATTTCTTATAAACATTATAAAGTATCGTATCTGCTGCTATGTATGCACTTGCACATTTATATTATTTTTCTAAGAATAACATATTTAATAATGTTCTTAGCTTCAACTATGATCTTGATTAAATTTGTATTAGTAGTACTTAGTGAATGTGCCTTCCTCAGTTTTCATGTATGTTCTTACAAATTCCTGCATTTAAGTTTTTACAATTATACATATATTTTTTCATGTCACATCTGAGTTAAAAT